>NW_021163225.1:45000-283448 GCF_004324835.1 Dendronephthya gigantea | reverse complement strand
GGATAAAAAATAACGAAGAAAATAACGAAATTCCAAAGGCGAGTTATATTTCCATTTTGTAATCCTGTGTAATTTGATATGATTTTTAGAGCTGCACTGCAGTGTCAGGTTAACAGCAATATTGATTAATTTCTTGATTAGAAATTTTCGAGCTATATTTTGGTGGTATTTTTGTGCTTTTTAAATTAAACGGATTAATTTCAACATTAAAAAACCAAGATGATTTCATGATATCTGGTGATGGAAGCATGACAGCATGGGTCATAGCGCTAAGTATTATGCGTACACAATATTTCACTGGTGTTATAAAAAATAGATTTTTTTTCTCCCTTTCCTATTATGTAATTGCATTTACCAATATATATGTAACTGTCAGGGGTTGGGGGTATTATGTGAATATGAAAGAAAACAACCTGCATTTTGTTCTGTATATTCTTGTGTTATAGAAGTCAAAAATACATGCTGTTACTATACTGTATAGGCCCTTGTGATTCATATACAATTATAGTTTCAATTGTGTGATAGTTATGTTCTTGTAATCTCAATTGTAGATTCTATGGCATATAGAGTCGAATTGGTACGGCAAAATATCTTTGAGAATTGAAGTTTATGGCGGTTCTTCAGGTATGTTCTGGCAATTCACTGAAATACTATTTGTTCGCTAAGGAATGTTGTCCCATGGTAGCGGTACGCATGAACCTGGGATATCACAATGCTGATAGCCTCACAACCCTGGACAATAATATAATAATTTACTTGTTCCTTGTGTTTCAATTTTAGATCAAATAAAGTATGGCAACCCAGGAGTTGCTAACAATTATTACCTTTCTCTTATCACTGACTACACCTCCATCCATCGCTGTGCCATACATGGATTTGATGGACTGACATACCAAGCAAGGTAAATATTGCAGGCTACATGGTATATGTTCAGTTTATTATTATGTCATATTAGGACTGTTGGACATTATTTTTTTATTCAGTAATTCCCCTATATGGGAATGTGATAAAATTCGATGTTAACCCCCAAGTAAAGATTTCACAAAATCAATGGAAATAACGCTGTACCTCGACTGGTTTCAATTCTGGAGGAGCCGTGTATGGCAAAATTATATGCATTATCATTTCATTTTTGTTGATGATTGTTCGATGGTGTTTTGGTGCCAGAAGATAATTGATACTAATTATTGGCCCACGTACTGAAGACACATAACATCCCAGATAATAGCAACAAGTGTTGGGAATGCGGATAAGTCGACAGGACATGGTCGCTTAAATGAGGCAGCTTCCTGGTCTGCACGGAAAAATAACCAGGACCAAATGCATTCGGCAAGAAAGATGTTTGTCGGAGCGATTTCACTCAAAGTCGTCGTGATTATAATTAGTGGGTGAAGACCTATTCTGTGTCCTGTAGTTCCGACGGGCAAAAATTCGATCATTACAAAATAAATGGACTAGTCAGGGTTAGCTGGATTAATAAGCAAGGCTTCTACAGATTACCCTGTCACGTTATATGCATCACATCATTTCCATGCGGTCATATATAACTTTTAATGTGTGATTAAGATTAATTGTTTAACAAATTATTCATTTCATTAGAGACTCGCTGGTGGAAAATGTCCTATCACCAACTGTAACCGCGCTTTACATCCGCATTCATCCAAAGACATGGTACGCAACATATCTTTGAGAATTGAAGTTTATAGCTGTTTTTCAGAGTATGTTCTAGCAATTCACTGAAATACTATTTGTTCACTAAGGAATGAGAAATGACTGAGAGATCCATCTGACTGAAATATATAGCGAAAATTTTTCAATAAGTGGCTTATGTAAGAGCGAGTTTTTGATTTAGAAATAAATTCTTTACACCCTACCAGCGGGTTTGTCAGGTTTTTTACTAACTTAGGTGCATTGGAATACAAGTAAAAATAAGGCGTGTTTTAGAAGTTATACCTGGACGAGGAATCCAGCATATCATTATGAGGAACAAAGCTATTATAGCGGTATATACTCAGGGCTATCACAATCAAGTTTAGTGTTATCGCTTTATTTCAATGTTTGCTGCACGGTCGGATTCTCACAATTAAAAGAAAATCAAGCGAAAAGTTTCACACGTACAAAAGTATAGGTATGGAACTGGGGCCGGTTGTTCGAAAGATGGATAACTTATCCAACGGATAAGTCCTATCCAACGGATAAATCTGGATAGTTATCCATTGGATAAAAACGCGTTGCAGGAAGCGTGGATAGTGAAGTGGATAGCTATCCAATAGATAAGTTAAAATTTACCAGAAGAAAACAGGATTATTCTGAAATTTCGTACCACAACGTCAGCTGTTGCTAAGCATTTACAACATTGAATTCATAATCATTACGAATTCTCGAGTATAGTTACTGAATGGAAAAGACTTGAACAAGTGATTTGCTCGAACTTTGCACTTCACATCATAGTGATTTTATTAATTAAACACATTGCAATTTTATTCCTTGACCTTGCAACGCTTTGCCTTTCGGTCCATAGCAAATTTAGAAACACTATTTTAATGTTCGTGAATGAAATTACTTAGATATTAGCAAGTTTCCTTGGAATAGGTTGAATCTTTCTTTGCATATTCGCGTTTATAAACTGATTAGAAGCGTATAGTAAATTTACCACCTGTTATAAATGCGAGGATGTCCAAAAAATCGCCGGTCGAACGGAATGTGTAGGCAACGTGAAACGCTGCTGCGACAAATTGCACTTCGAAAACATTTTTAATATATAGTGAATACAATCATGATGTGTATTAGTTTGTTGAAACACAGTAAGAGGAATATTGCATTTTTGTCCTATTTTATATAAATGTTTACAGTGTTACCTTGTATCTTTGAATTTATCCACTGGATAGTGGATTTAAACCACCTCCGGACCTTGGATAAATTTATCCGGTAGATAGCGATTTTTATCCTCTGGTTAAAGTTATACAAGCTTCGTGCAACCCAAATCACACGCTGGATAAAACTTATCCGTTGGATAGTGAGTTATCCGTTGGATAGCGACTTATCCACCTTTCGAACAACCGGCCCCTGTTCTTTTATTTATCGGAATAACTAGTGATGTGATCTTACATGAAGCATTTTCAGTCATGCTGCTAAATTGTCGTGCTGGCTTCGCCACTGAGTATTTTATTTGCTCGCAGAGCCTCGTCTGCCGAACGTGACCGTCGGCCAGTCTTCACCATGTACGGTGACAGTTATTTTCTGCCTTTTAACTTGCCGACATGCAATGTTTCATTGCACGGTGAGTTTTCAACTTTACTGAAGGCGCTACTATACAATATGCAATTTTCCTTACAACTTGCAATGCAATTATAACTCCGAAGGATGTTAATTTGTAAAGAGTGTTCGAAATACTAAGGAAACGTTAGCAGATCGTAATAGATGTTCGTATTTGACAACTTTAGATGCCTCAGGAGTAGAATGGTTTTGCAATTTGCAAGGAAAGTTGCGTAGTGTAACAGCGCCTTGAGATTGTTTCGGAAAGCTGGTTAAATTTCGATGTAACTTGCAAACATGTAATGTTTCATTGCAATTGCGAGTTGAAAATAAGGGTCATTGGACGGAAGAACGGGACAAGTATCGTAGTTTTCAACATACCTTTTATAAGGGCGGAGACATTGATCTTCCATCCACGGTCGGTTTTATCATTTTTTCTGCTTTTTCTATCATTTCTTTATCCTACAAAAGACAAAAAAAACTTGTTAAATCGTGGATCAATCTAACACTTTTAAAAGCTTTCTCTCCTAACTGAACTAATTTTATTTATACCGTATAGTTCTATCAGTTCTAAATTGTCCTTCATGGAGGTCCAGTAGGGGTCATCCCGTATTGATGCAGTGTTACTACAGGAGGAAACCTGAACTAAACTGACTTTATTTATGCTGGATAGCTGTATCAGTTCTAAACTTCAACCAAACTAATTCTAACAATTCGAAAAAGCTGGGACTTCAGACGAAAAAGGTCAGCCGATTTTGAAAAATCTTAGATGCGGGGTGTTATAAGGCGGTTAGTAATTTCATCATCACCTTCATCCAAGGATGTTCCAGAGCTTCTGAAACCGTGATGCATTTTCTGTGACCAACAGTAAGCAGTTTTGTTATAAGATCCTTAGCTTCACTGCTAACATTCTTCCAGAGGTTGTTCGGAAATTTATACGACCCTTCTTTGACTTGTTTCTCCAATGGGTTATTTGCCTGCTTTGAAAATAAAGAAGATCCGGAAAGTCTAAAAGACGTTAACTTTTCATTGACGTACTCCAATTTTGAAATGAGGTTAAGCTACCTCCAGCTTCATTACAAATCGTGTTCACTACGTGAATTTGAGTAAACTGAAGTATATGGCATACCAAACATATAGTATAACTCCCAGGCTCCAGCAGTCTCACGATTTCTTGTAGGATCGTCTTCAGGCTACGGGATTAACATTTTGGTAGCGAGGTAACTTGGTGTACCACAGAGTGTTTCCATATAGGAATTCTGATCTAAAAAATTAATTGTTATCATTGAGAAACTGTAACAATGAGAAATAACTGAACCTAAAACGTTTGCAGAATGCGCTCTGCTTTCGTAAAACGAAATCACGGACAAAACTCGGAATTGAGATTATAGTGACTTCCAGGATTTGCTGGCAATGGTCACATCGAATGGTTTCTTCAAAGACAATTTAAAGGGCAATTTAAACACAAGTTCAATACACAACCGACACAAACCTTTATAAGCGTTTCGTCATACGAGGAACACAATAAAACATTTTCTGGCTAGAGAAGAAAAAGTTAAATTATGGTCGTTAAAGTTTAGGATATAAAGACAGTAGTGATAAATAAATTAGGGCGTGCTTACCTTCCAATCCCTGTTAGTGATGCCATTTTCATGTAAATGCTAAAAATACGAAACAGTATGAATAAAGTTAGTTTAGTTCAGGCTCCTGCAGTAACACTGGATCAATAACAGATGATCCTTAGCTTGGTGTCATTAAAAGCTCCAATCTCTTCGTGATATTTTCCATAAACTTTAGTCATCGCCTGTGAATGAAATATTCCAATTTGTTTAATTCATTCTTCGAAGGCTACACATGGCTACATTCGCGCTAAACGACATCCTCACCTGAAGGCACATTGCTTTCATAGTTGGTTTAGTTGTCAATAGGAATCAGTGATACAGATCGTTAGACAACTCGAGCCTGAAAACAAAATAGAAAAGTCGATCGAATCTTGAATGGTTTCATCCATGATTCTATACTTCTCTACTACATTCTGCAGGACAAATAACATTGCGTGAACTGTGCAGCAATATAGAGAATAGGGGGAAGCCAGACAGAAAAGCACATGGAAAGTAGTTTGAATATTTGCAAACCCTGATAGATAAATGTCGTGGACTCACACATTTGTTATCGGCGTCTCCTCGTCGTTTTGTTCCAACAAGACTCTCAAATAATAGTCACCTGATAGCAGAGATACGTTACTGAGTTTGATTCCTATCGAGGAATAAGGGGGGGACGCTTTATGAAGAACTGTTAAAAAGCTAGAGCAGTTAGGCTTATCACTAACCTATTTCAGTTCATCAGCTAAACATTCATACAGGACTTCAAACTAAAGGTGATTCCAAAAGACAACGTAGTTTCCACTCAGATCTTTTTCCATTGCAAATGCGTGCAAATCAGATTCGAGTGCCCCAGAAGTTCCTCTCGCGTCTGTCACATTGAAAACATAAGAAATTGTTTCATACTCTTTTACGAGAACAGTTTAGAGAAAGAGGTCAGGACTATTGAATTTGTCTTGTTATACTCATAGCGACAGGAAATCCTCCATTACATTTCCATTCCTATATTTTCAACGGAAACTAACCTTAACTTCGAGACTCACCTTGTAATTCCAAATCAGGTTGTACGCTGTCAGATCTTGACTGAATCTGTAAAAAAGATCCGCTTAAATATCATTGCTTTTTCATCTTTCAAACGACTAGAACATTTTCCCATTTTCTTAATATGAACACTTACTTGTAATAAAAAAACTGGATTTAAATTCTCACATCTTTCCTGGATTTGAATCCTATTTTTGTCCTCCAATGCGAGAGATATCCTTCAAGTTGATTCCTCAACGTTCCCCTCGTTTTTCCAGAGCTCTAAGACACAAGTATAGCACGTGAAATAACAGGCTTATACGTACATGCAAGCATGCATTATGAAATTTTGGAACACGATTGTTGATTTAAAACGTACTTCTGCAAGCTTTACATTGTCACGAATTGATAAACGATCTTCTTCAGTCTCTGGTGGCTGAAGGAAAGATAAAAACTTTCCAACAAAATTGTTTCTTTACAAAAAGGTTTTACACTTCTGAATGAATTACCATTTAATTATTTCCTCAGTGGGGGCAGTTGGCACAGTTTAAGGATGAATGATGGAGTTTAGTTACCAAAGCAGTTGATATCCCTTAGTCATGAATACGATTGGTTAGTCAGAATCACCTCAATGGGTTTATGTAAATAATAGCCCTCGCAAAAAAGTTTTCAAAGATTTCTTACTTCGTCAGGGCTTTCAAAGTAATAGAGCAAACCAGCAGGCTCTGAAAATCGTATTCAAATTTATTACATAATTGTTTATGAACCAAAAATTATGAACAGGAAATCTCGCTTTTAAACTTTCTTGTATATTTTAGACATTAAAAACTATAACTACTTTAATACGAACATTATTCTCGCAAGTAATGCCATTGCTGTTGGATGATGCTATGCCAACAATAATGATTATAAATTACTAATGGAGTATGCTTGTTAGTCTCAATTGAACTATTTACAGATGGCTAGTATATAGAGGATTATAAAATCACAAGTTTTAAGATGAATCTGAGAATGTTGCTAAAATACAACTCAGGTCCTGCGGATGGAATAGAGGCTATACCTCTGCAACAATTTGTTAATTTATCACGCTAATTCGCACCTGTTCAATAGCGAACGTCTATCAGTGCTTTGCGTAAACATGGCCATGCGTAAGCGTTTTGGTAGAGCGCCCTCGGCAAGCGCCAGAACTTGTATTTTTGCCGCGGTTTCTTCATCAGCTTCCTAAAGTGAAGTTCTAACTAAATATCAACAGATTTAGGCACTTCACACGATGCAGGAATATTCTTGAGGTTTTAAAGGGTCTTAATTTCGAGTGGTATTATACGCACTTCAAATTCAAGCAGGGAACAGTTGATGGAAAAATGAGTAAACTGTACGTCCTCAGTGACAAGAGCATTGCACCGGCATCGCAAAAGCGTAGGTTCGATTCCTGCCGGAGGATCTATAGTTCACTCATTTTTCCGTCATCTGTTCCTGGCTTGATTTGAAGTGTGTATAATACCTCTCAAAATTAAGACCCTTTAAAACCTCTTAAATATCAACTGAACTAATATGTACATTCATCACGGCTAAAAAATGCAGAGCGTTATAAATGACGTTCGTCAAAGGCAGAAAATTCTCAATGGATGAATGAATGAATAAAACGTACCTCGATTATCGCCTTCAGAACCATGCCAGCACCTTTCACAATTGTTGTCGACGGATGCTGAAATTGTTGAGGAACGAATTCAAAACCACGATTGGTAAGAACCATTAGCGGGGCAATAGTAAAACATACATAAGCGAAGAAATGGTAAAATTGGTACTATTATTTAGTTTTGTCGTAAACCTACCTGGAACAATCGATAAATGCAATGACCCATTTCTAGACAAACAAATAACAGACTTCATGAGTTGCTCCTATGCATGGGTCAAGCTAGTGGACGTGGTAAACTTCACCAAAAAGGTAAAGAGAGAAAGGCTATTTAATCAACTCTCAACCTCAGTCAAAGAGCCATAAACTACCAAGAAGACAAGTTGAATGAAAAGCTCCTCAAATTTCTTTGTAGCATACCTTCAACTTTCTCCAGTAATTTCCCAAACTGTTCATCATCTGTTGTCTCAATAAGAGGAATATGCAATAGTCGATTTATTGTAACAGACTACATGAGTTGATTCAAAATATTGGAAGCAATCACACCTTACTATTAGTTTAACATGAATGTCCAACTTCACCCCCGTATTATTTTAATATATTGCAAAACAACTAGAACAAACCTGTAAGGAGGACACAGAGCAAACGTCAGAAAATCAAGCAATCCACTTATAACTAAAACCCCAGTAGAACGAATATAGAAGAAAAGTTTTCATGGTTAATCTATTTCTTGTGTTTAGTTAGAAAGGTAGTTCAAATTAGAAAGGCAGTTGCTACGAATCACTTGCTGGGTTTTGCAAGGGAATTTCTCTTCCAAAACGAAGCTATATACATACAAGAGGGATGGAAAGATAAAATGCAAGGGTTCAGCATAGATTATAGGCAACCAACACCGCACATCTTACCACATTTATCGTGAGAATATCCAACAAACTGCTTAGAAATTTTTCAGAGGATAACAAAGAGCTTTTGTTTATCTGTTCTTGTCGAATGTCATAGTTATCGTGCGTTGACTATATAAAAAAACAGAATTGGTTTCGATAAAATTGGATCCTGTTAACATTCAGATTTCAAAGTTGGCTGAGTTTATGTGGATTGCAAGTTAAAGGGGTAACACTAATGACAGTGACAGATTTGGCAACATATTACCAGGAAATTCATCGTTAAAGTGTTGGCGCTTTCCTTTATACGGAAAAAACGGCCAGACCGGTCCTATTGTTGATCTCGGTACAGACAGATTACTGGTATTTTAGAGTGTTTCAAGAACTCTGCGTTCAAGTATATCGTTACTTGCATCTGTCTAGCTCGGAAATTTCGCAACTATATTCTTAACGAAATACTCTATTTTAAATTTAAATATGACCGGTCTGACCATTTTGGCCGCTTAAAGGAAAGCCCTCTCTTTACCTGCATCAGAGCACACAGCATGTCGACAGCGCGTGAGTCACGGCTTCATTATTCCTCTTCAAAGCTTTCACAGTTTTCACACCAACCTTCTCATAGAAGCTGTAAAAACAAAACAGAAACACGGTCTAGAGAAAGTGAGCTGGTTGAGTAAACAGCGTGTGTTGTGGTTAAAGATAAACGTTTCTCACCTAGTGAGCGTTGTGAAACCTGCTTTGGATCCAACCTAATGTCTCAAAGCGTGAAACAGTGCTTCGAGATCTTTATCTGATATTTTGTTTTGGTCTCCTGCAAATAGACGAAACATTTTAACTATTTTATGTATATATTGAACACCTGTGAAGGTAATAGCAGTCAGAATATGTATATTTTAGGGGTGAACACTAAATATATTTATTGGCAAAGATATACAATACCTTCGTGAGCAATGAACATTGTGATGGCATTAATGATAAGTCTTTCTTTATTCTCCGGGAAAAGTCCTTACAAAATATTTAAATGGCTATTTTGTCCCCACTTTCTGTATTGAGGTCAGTTTACGATCCACGACGCGGTTAACTGGCCTTGTTCGACGTCGCTAGTCAAATATTTGCTTGAAATAACCTACGGGATATTAATTATACTGTCAGGACTTCGAAATATCCATACAAACGTTTCAATGTCATTTGCTGTCGACGCTATCGACTATCAAGTAAACTCGAGTCCGTACGTACATGGTTATGATTATAATAAGCTTCAATCTGCCAATTTAAATTATTCTCGCTTCCTTTATAACGATTATTGTTGTAAATCTAGGTCAACTAATGCATACTAAAATATGCAGAAAACTAACGTGCGTATGAAAAACACGTGAGTGGAAAACAGCCTTAATCCAGATTTTGACAGAACATTAAAACTCAGTAAAAATGCAATAATATTCTCTACACAGGATTTTGTCTGCAGAAAAGTACAAAATAAGAAATTGTCAACTTACGTCTTGGGTGACTGCATGAAGTAGACCGCTGTAGGAAATATTGCAGTTAAATCTCTACACATCTTCGGTTAAATTTCCTGCAAGGAACCAGTAATAAGACAATATAAGCTTTTGGAGATATTTCAAAAATTTAAAGTGAAATAAAAAGAGAAATATTTCACCTGGAGACGCAGCGAGGAATTTTAAATGACTGCTTTCTACTTCTTCGTCAACAACGTTATACAATGGACCCCAACGATAACCTTGAAAAATATATCATCTTAAAAAAAAATTCTTCTTTTGCTGTATGTGATGTATTGGACTGACTAATAGGAATACCTGACGAGAAGTGTAATTGTTTGTGTGTTATATGAGATCCCATACGTCAGGAGGAGAATGAAATGAGGGTTCGTATTTACGGCAATCATAGCAGTGCGAGATTTTCATCAGGAAAATTTTGACCATAATTTTCGCTCAATCATCTATGAAAAAGCGTACAGTCTCTTCGTTGGGGTCGTTTTTACACAAACATCTCCATTTCCACTGCCTCTAACCCCGTGTAGCTAACCAGCCAATGATATATCCCTAGATTGGTGAAATAAAACATTCAGAACAAGAAATATTTTATATAGCTTCATACAAAATCTGCTTTTTTAAACTACCTGTCGGAAGACGAGTAATTTCTCAGCTGACCGCTTGTGTATTCCAGCCCGAACAACTGAGGATGGTCTCGATAGCTAATTATTGAAAATATCTGACAGAAAAAGAAGTTTTAAAACTATGATATACTATAATACACAAGTCTTAACCAAACGGTATATTCTGGAAAGTAACTGCAAAAATAAAACTATTTTAAGTCGGCTGGATACTTTTTTGCAATTGGACATGTTCAAAATGGAAACGTGAAATAAAAAAGATGATAAAAGCAGTAAACTTGAATCCAGGTCAGAAGACATGGAGTGTTTGGAGTGTTTGGAGTGTTTGGAGTGTTTGGAATGTTTGTTTTTTTCTTTCAAGGTCTGAGATGAACAATTACTGGAACTGACATGGAATGTCGCATGACTTACTGAGCTAAGGGGATGAAGGCTGACGATGTTGAACATATATTATAGCAATAATAGTTTATAGTTTATTATATATTATAGTAATAGAGTTGATGTTCGCGGGCATAAATGTGTTTTTGGCCCTCCTCGCGGAACACATTTTAACCCTCGCTACGCTCGGGCTAAAATGAGTTCGAAGTCGGGCCAAAAACACATTTATGACCGCGAACATCAACCTATTGTTACATTATTATCACTATAAAAACACATGAGTATATACAAAATTAGTAAAATACAATAATTAGTAAATACAAAATTAGTAAAATACAATAATTAGTAAATAGATTTGAATAAATATAGTTCACCTGGTGCAAGGCACTTTTTAATGATAACTCCAAGCTTATACTTTCTGGATAATTTAATACATTCTATAGGGTTTAATGATCAATATAGGGATAAGTATCATAAAATTGTTTGGCTGTTGGGGTGTATAAACTATCAAAACTACAAAATTATATCCTGTCAAAATTTCGAATTCTAAAATAATGCCGGGTTTATGGTCATTTGAATTTGCTTGCTACTTTTATAATATGCAAAAAAGTAGACGGTAGACACTGATTTTAAGTTCAAATTTATAATATTTCGAAAATATATTATGCATTATTAATTATATAACATACCTTGAATAAATTTGAAGTTTTACATGATTCAAGAACATTTTCATTTGTATACCGAACTGTTTCGCCTTTGGATTTGATTCCGTTCATTAGTCAAAGTACACTTCAAGATGTCGGGCTTCCCTTCAAAATTGTCGAGGCCAGGGATATGACGGTGCTAGTGCTGTGTCCAGCCAGGTAAAAGGTATTTCTGGGAGAATATTAGAGAAAAACCCGAAGGCGTTGCATGTTCATTACTCCAGTCATCGTTTAAACCTTATTGTTGCCAAAGCGTGTTCAATTCTTCCAGTGAAAAATATTGAGTCAGGCACAAAATATCGCCAGCTTTTTTATCAGTTTCCCTATCCGCTCACAGTATCTAAGTAAAAAGATGAAAGAGTTTGGTTTAACCCGTAACAAGCTCGCAAAGCCTTCCACGACACGATGGGTAGAACGAATAAGATCCCGCGATGGTTGTTTGGATGCATTCAAAGTTATCTACAAACACTCAATTTTATGCAGTTTGGAGGATCGCAGGAAGGGCCATTTCCTAGATTAGCTAGTGACGCACAGTCTCATTTTCGCAACGTGGAGAAATTTGAATTTATGGCTGCTCTCATTATCACCCAACATGTTCTGGATCATACTTTGTCATTGACGGTCCAATTAAAGAAGAAAAAAAATCGATATTGCGGAATCAATAAAACAGATTAATCTTTTAAAGGATGAAATGGCAAAACTACGTGCCTCTGTAGATTTATTCCACAATGAATACTACGACAAGCTGTTGGAATTAGCTAATAACCTCGACGTGGCTGAGTGTTTTCCCCGGGTATGTAAAGCTCAAACAAAATGTGATAATCATCGTACCAGTACAGCAGGTGGTTACAACAGATTAACAGTAACCATTAAGAGTCGTGCATAGGCCACGTGATAACGAAACATTCTGAGCTCATCAATGAACAATTGTAAAGGTTTTATTGTAACTCATAGGAAAACCTAAGGATATATTTTGTAAAATCTATTATATTACGAGTGTCTTTCCCTAAGTCTACCGACCCCTGAATTCCCCACGCTATCGTCACCCTGTAATAAATAAGTAACGTTGCAAGTCCTCACCTTCAACCACAAGGATTAAATTACGTAATTCGAAGTGCAAAATTGAGATTACCGGTTTCTGAGTTTACCGGTTTATAATGCTCAGTATTTAATAATCCGTATAAGACCAATTTATCATTATTATTACTTGACTTACGGATTCATTAAGTTTATCCTCGTCTTAACTCAAAAAAGTTTTCAAAGGACTTGCATCCAGAAGGGATTTACCAGGAACAGGCTAAAATTAAACAGATGTTGAGATTAATGCACGATGATGATTCGTGATCTTAAAATTGCTACCTTTTGAAACTCTTCACGAGTTAATAAGCCTTGACTGTTCCCTGTGAAAGAAAAATAGGTAAATATAGTCATATTATAATATATATTTCCTCCATATTGCAAAGGTAATTTCGCTTGCCTTCAGTTTCTTCCTTGTGTAAAACAGTGTCTTTGGAATCTGGTACGACATCAATCTGAAACGATTGTAAAATGAAAAAGCTAGTCTAAATCAAAGATCTCTTTCTTTTCTGTTTCCCCTGCCAGTCATGTTAGTAGCAATATTAGGGATGGATAGTGAATGTTCTTGCACGAAGTAAATTTCATGCAAAGCGAGTTTGAAGAGAAATTCTTACCATAAAAGCGCTTGGTCCATATCTCGGACTACGACTCAAATATCGAGTTCGTTGAACAAATGCCGAACCAAGATTCAACTTTTGACCGGAATCTTGTAATAAAATCGACGAGGGTGAAGATCTGCCGTGTTCTGTAAGCAGCATCTTTTGTTCTGCGCTGTCTAAAATGTTGGCAGATAATTTGTTCATTTCGTAAATGCGCGAACAATGGCCGATCTGTTTTAACATTACAAACCTGACTCCTTGAGTTCGGTTTTTTTCATTTCAACATCATCCCGGGTATCTTCAATATTAGTTTCCTCATCTTCTCTACACGATGCGAGGCGATCTTTGACAAGATCTACAATCAATGTACGCTGTCTGTGCTCTTGCTAAGAAGTTCTGTTGTAGTTTCAAGGCGTTGTCTGGCTCCTTCTTTAATGAGTTCGGCCGATAAATCATCTGAAATACAACAATATCAATTTGACATTCCGCCAACGGAATGCCCAACCAAAACATTGAACAGGTTTGACCCATCGTTGACCTTACCAAAGAGTTGTTTTGGAATTAACTTTCATAAATCTCAGTCTTTCCCACCGCTGGTCGTCACAAGATGTTTGAGTCACAAGATTTCTGTATTGAGCCTACGGTACCAGTGGGCTTTAAATCGCGGGTAAGAAGGTCAGATGCTTTGGTATCGAATTTTGTGTTTGGCACCTGGCTAGAATCATCTGCACGAGTTTTTCTATCAGTTGGAAGCCTGGAAATGACAAATACGTTCCTAAGAGCTTTCACTAGAAGAATATTAAAACTTGGTCGCTCTTGCAAATATATCTATTGAAAATTCAGCAAGCAATCCCCCTGGCAATAGAATGACATGTGGACTTACTTTCGTAATAAATGGCACGAATTGTTTTCTTAACAATAGCGGACAGTTGACAAACCAGGATGAAATGACATTATCAGCAAGAGCTACAGTGTATTGAGAGTATCTAAGGTGAAACATATCAGTTCGTTTATATTTTAATCATTTTGACAAAACCAATAATAAAAAGTTTCAGATGTTATCGCGTTGAGCCAACTTCGATGATTCTGTGTAAGGGAAACATATTCCAAAGACTTGTTTCAACTGGATCGCTGTGAAGTTTTTGTACAAAGCACAAAGCTGTTACAATGCGATTTAAACGATTTAAAAGAATGTTACCAACTTTTCGCCGAATACGATTGTGTGTTTACACAACCTAGCTCTCTTTAGGGGGTACATTGATATTTTGTAACAGATTTCATAATTTACGTAACTTCAAGAAACATACCAGAGGGAAATTCTAGCAGTGGTATGGCAACTTGAGACGTTGGCGAAAGTTTAGTAAACTTTTCCAGATATTGTGGGAGCAGTCTAAGGACAGAAAATTTAGTAATTATTACTTAAAAAATCATATATTTGTGAAGGAGTATCTCGCATCACAAGAGACGTTACGTTTAGGCTGAAGTTTATTGAAAAACGTTTCTGTAAATTCACTGAGCACATTATCAAGGCACGATTTCAAATATCTTCAAATAAATAAACTTCTAAAATGCTGCAACTACTTAAATCAACTTCATTCTTACAAAGTGATAATGGACTAAAAAAACGTCTCAAATTCCAGACTATTTTAAGTAGCTATACCTTGCCATAACTGAAGGCATTTCTAACATACATATGGTGAGACAAGATACGCTTAACGTCGCGAAATGAGCAACCAAGTACGCATTAGACAACACTAGACGAAATATACAACAACGTTTAAGCAAGAACAGACAACCGCTGAAAATAAAGTCACGCAGATTCTTACCTGTTCATCTTGACCAATAAAAATGTGGTACGTACACAGCTCCGTTAATACCTGCACGTGTTACAATAAAATATCCAATTAAATCATTAGTATGGTATGATATAATTATGGTATAAATTGGTTATGGTATGGTGTGATATAATTATGGTATAGACCAATTTCGAAACTTAGTAACCGCGCCTTCGCTCAACATGGAAACGAGGCCTATTATGCAAAAAGAATATTTGTATTTTTTGCAGTACAAAGCTATTCGCCGAGTTATATGCCGTTTTTCGCCTTTGTTTGACATATTTTTCGATTCCTTTCAGCTTGGTTTCATCGTTGTTATCATAGTTTACAGGTTAGGAAGTTTTGCCTTTCAATTAAGGCGTTTTGTGGTATTTTCATTAATCTTTTCGACTGCTTTCGTCGGGGAAGTATGGAAAAGGCCGACACAAACTCAGGTAAAAATTTAGTTTTTCCAAACTATTTCGTCTCAAGTTTTGAAAATGTATTTCAATTTTCTCCCTCTTATTTGTGCAAAATTTGGCGATATATATTTGGTGCAAAATCTATGTGTTTTATGTCAAAAATTATTGAAAAGTGACAATCAGATTATATAATTTTCAAACTTGATGACTAAAATGGCTTCATTTATTCAAATTTATTCACAAATATCACTGTATTTTTTTTTCTTTATACCACAGTAATACTGTTAAAATGGTCAAAAGTAACTGACTGAATGTTTTGTTTATTTTCGTTTTAATAAAGTACAGACGATGCATAGCTTGCATGCCGGCCTGAAGGCCGAATTTTATAAAATTCGAATTCGAATGCATCTGAGTTTGCATCTGAATTCTGCATTTGTGTTAGTACAAAACACTATTCTTTCTATCTACTACCATGCAATAGATGTTTAATAAAGGTGAACCAGGAATACTTGAAGAGGAAAGGATTCCGTTCACCATCGTAAACGGAAAAACACTTGCGAACTCCAGTTTAAATATTTTTCGCTTTCAGCTTTGCCATCATGTAAAGGTGTATCTTAAAAAAACGCTGCAGCTCGCATTGTGGCTACCTTTATAGTATGTTATTGCGTGAAAATGAATATTCAAATGGCAATTCAAAATAGACAATGATATTATGTCTTGGTTATAAGTATTTTACTATCCATGTCATGCATGTGTGTCAAGTTGAAGAGTTGTTTTGCTTTTCAGTCGGCATCACATCACATGTACTGTAGTCTATATACACAGGAAAATAACATAAAACTCCGTTGCTTATTTTATCTCTTATAGTTTCTGTCAACAGATTTCTAACTATATTTTTGCTGAGCTGTAAAATTGCTGTCAAATTACATCTTATCGATCGATAAAATTGGTATAAAAAAATTTTAGATGAGAAATGTGAACATGGTGGTTTGTTCGATCGTGACCTTTCAATAATTTTTGACATAAAAAACATAGATTTTGCACCAAATATATATCGCCAATTTTGCACAAATAAGAGGAGAAAAATGAAATACATTTTCAAATCTTGAGACGAAATAGTTTGGAAAAACTAAATTTTACCTGAGTTTGTGTCGGCCTTTTCCATACTTCCCCGACGAAAGCAGTCGAAAAGATTAATGAAAACACCACAAAAACGCCTCAATTGAAAGGCAAAACTTCCTAACCTGTAAACTATGATAACAACGATAAAACCAAGCTGAAAGGAATTGAAAAATATGTAAAACAAAGGCGAAAAACGGCATATAACTCGGCGAATAGCTTTGTACTACAAAAAATACAAATATTGTTTTTTGCATAATAAGCCTCGTTTCCATGTTGCACGGAGCCGCGGTTACTAAGTTTCGCAATTGGTCTATGATATGCATGGTTATGGTATGGTATGATTTCGTTATGGTATGGTATGGTGTGACATTATTATGGTAAGATATGGTTATCGTATGGTATGATTTAGTTATGGTTAGTTATGGTATGATATGATTATATGATATGATTATATGATATGATTATATGATATGATTATATGATATGATTATATGATATGATATATGATATTATATATATTATTTATGTAGTATATTATATGATAATATATATGGTATTAGATATTATGATATATGAAAAAACTGATTGATAAGAACCGTACTGGAAAAATTCTAGCGTACAAATGAGGTCGGCGCATATCGTTAGGAACACGAAATAATCCAGGAAGAAAATCGTAATTTGAAACCTGAATGCAAAGTAAAATTTTTAGTTCATGATTTTGGTGTGAAAGTACACAACTTCACTTCCCTTCCCATTTTAGAGAAGACTGTAGATATTGAACGTAAATATTGCTTTCCAGAAAGTATCAAGTTTTTATCTTGCAGTGCCTCTGGAAAGTTCCTCAGAAGAACATCCAACACCTCCCATTCCAATTCCTAGAAATGAAGAAAGTTGAACTTCAATCGAAACTTAATGCCAGATGATATATTATGATAGAAAAGTTTACCTGTTGTAAGCACACAAGAATAACATTCATCGCCTCGCTGTAAGGCAGTGAAACAATCCCGTTTGTCTTATCTTCTGCAGAACTAAAACAAAAATGAGAATGTATTACGCAAACAAGAAAAGGAATTTTGGAAGCAGAATACCTGACATACGTGGCACTATCGTCATTAACCAACATTTTCTTTCAGAACAAACAAAATACGAAGTGAATTAAACTTTTCTACTTTTGTCTTGCACAAGGCCTAGACGTTGTCAGCTCGCAGACTGAGGAAACATTGAAGAATCTTTAAGAAAACACAATGTGAGACATCATAGAAAAATCGCGAGAAATAAATTGAATTTGCCTTACCGAAAGCCGTATTTCCGATGCACTATACGTCCGATAGCCATTGTCATAATGAGTTTTTATGTGGTACACTAATATATTGAATATTCGTTCGGCTCGTTCTTGAGGTTTACGAAACAATTTCATCTGCAAAAATAGAATGAAATTACTGAAAGAGAAGCAAGTGTGGCATTAAATTACACTTATTTTTGTTCACGAAAATAACTTCATCACAATGAACGAATATGTGTGGACAATCTCTGCATGTCCTTCATTACCTTGAACAAGCGTACTAATCCTAATACAGCCTCCTTGATGTCTTTCTATGCTGTTTCATCCTGAGGCTGCAGCAACAAAGACAAATTACAGTGATTAGATGTAATTTTATGTCTCTAGATGTTCCTACATATACCTTGCAGTCTCTATAATTACCTTACATGTTCTTTACATGACGGCTTAACGTATCGCTTGAGAGGATCAACTGGACAGTGGCAATCTGGAATTGATAAATGAAATATATATCCTTTTACTTCACTGATGCGTTTGCATTCACGACCCCGTGTAAAACGATCCAATTTGCGGATATATAGTTAGGTTCAGGTCAGGAAGCTTTCACTGATAAGAAAGATTTTCTATTGAAGTACAGTATCAGCTCATCACGAATGAAGAGGGAAATTGGAGTGGAGAAATGAAACCGTCTGAAAATGATTGTATTGAGTACCTTCTCGATTATATGCAAAACATCGCAAACTTTCGGTGAATCAGAGGATTCAATAACATCGACCAGAAGCTGGACAGCTCGGATCCGCACAGAAATATCCCGATCTTTGACAATGTGGTCTAAATGTGGCAACACTGAATTCTCAAGTATTTCTTCCTGTAAAAAACAAGGAGTTATAAAACTAGAAAAAGATTCATAATATCGCTAATGTCTAGAAAAATGGACTAAAATTTATTCAAAGTACTAAAATTTTATACCTCATATAGTGGAGATAACGTTCCTAATATGTTACAAAGCACATTTAGAGCTTTAATTCGGTTGGCCGTCCTCTCTTCACATCTAAAAAAAATTCCCATTAGGATAAGACTGAGGCTACATAGAAATACATCACGAACTTAAACAAAAATCAACATACCAAAATATTACATTTTTACATAACAAAATATAAAGAAAAAAGAAGACCACACACTTGAAGTATTTCTCCACCAAATCTTTAATATTTTCAAACCAGTTTTCGCAGTAAGGATGAAGAGACTGGGAACGATGAGAAACCAGGAGAATAACTGAGGATTACTGCAAACAACGACATTTCATTTAGCTGCAAACAACGACATTTTATTTAGCTAAGTGGATTCCGTTAGATCTTCATATATTTTATTAATTTTGTCCTCAAAGAAAGTCATAAAATTGTTAGCTAGATTCTCATCAGATTGGCACACAGGATATTGAGAATCAGGGGTATAATGTAGTAACTTTCCAACGGTTTTAAATAATTTCTTTTGGTCACTCCCATTATCTCTAACAATTTCAGAATAATAACGAGTACGACTTTCCTATAATAGCTCACTGACACGGCGACATTGCTGACTGTATTTTAGACGATCACAGGATTGTCTTGACTTACGCCATACCCGCTCGAGTTTCCTTCTGATACGTTTTTCGTTTTTAATTTGTTCAGTGTACCAAGGTGCAGCTGGACGAATAATTATCTCTCTGGAAATAAGTGGTGCATGATGATCCAGAATTTTGGGCAGCTCCGAGTTGTATTGGTTGACTTTCGCACTTATATCAGCCGTGTTCCCAGTGTTAATCGGAGATAGCCTAATTTCATTAAGGAACGAGTCCATATTGATTGCTTTAATTTTACGTGACTCCACGACCCTTCTCTGAAACAATGGTTTTTTAAAATTGAGTTCATATGTAACCGTGTAATGGTCAGATATAGATGGATCATGAACGTCAATAGATTGAACAATATTTTCCTCATGGCGAGACAAGATAAGGTCTAACGTGTGACCAGCAAAGTGTGTTGTTGTTGTACACGTTGTTCCAGATTAAAAGAATCAACAAGATTGAGAATTTTTTTGTTGTTAATTCCGACTTATCGTCTACATGGAGGTCGATATAATACGATTATATTTAGAATTTGAGATGACACATTGATTTGCATACCCATCACTTCGAAAGACTTAATGTGTGAGAACATTTTCGCCGAGTCCAGCTTGACTTTTAAAGTGTTGTTGTATAGTATACCAATGCCTCCCCCTCTACCTTGTTGTCTCGAGATATTGTTAAAGGAGTAGCCCTTCGGGGTGAAATTCCCAAAAGATATATGATCAAATTTGTCAGGGTGAAGCCAGGTTTCTGTAATCGAATATCAAATATATCAAATTCATTCTCAACCACATAGTCTTTGACTAAATTCGCTTTGTTCCGAATAGACCGTCAGTTGAGAAGACCAAAAGAACAAAGCTGAGTAACAGCTGTATCAGGAGTGTTGGCAATGCCTGATAAAGGAATATTGATGAGATTGATTCTCTTAATATAATTTCTGCCATATATATTTACAGGCTTTGGGACACGGTCCGTGATTCTAACAGGGATAGCTTCCTGATGATTTGCAGGATGATAGTGATTGTATAGTGTGGCGGTGGTGTTTGCGAAGTAGGTATTATAGCAAATATTCCTATAGGTCATATGGAACAACCAACCTTTCTGTAGATTCAACTGCCCAAGCATTGAACTAAGCTCCTCAGGATTATTAGCGGGTCGAAACGTGTTCATCAACGTAACTGCTTTCGATGTTGAGACATCTCATCCGACTGATTATTATCAAAAGATGAGGACCAGGATTAGGCGAAACATCCACACACATTGTTAGATCCTGCTTGAAGGCTTCGTACACAGGACTAGACTAACAAATCCATGTTTCGTTTCTTTAGCAATCGCAAATGAGACTTTGTATTTAGATTCAAAACCAACTCGTTGTATGTTGACCCGATATCGAAAAGCAATATCTCCACAAATACTCAAGGTTATGCCATCCGCAGCCAATCCATCCAAATCCGTGCAATTAGTACTCTTAAATGCCATATTAATTGGTCGAGATGTACGAAACTTGTTAGGTGAAATAAATATCATAAAAAATATATAGAGCTGCCGACCAACCGACATATTGGTCGTGAATTAAGCAGTACGAAAACACAATATTCATTTCCATACACCAAAAGATGGTGATTCAATGATAACATCACGTTATCAGCTTTAGAGAATTTCTTTAAAAAACTTGTTTAACTAATCGGATAGAAGCAAACGGGAACGAGAAGAAGAAGAAGTTGTGAAATCATTGTAAGTGTGTTTATTTCTATTTAAACCCGACAACTTTACTTGTTCAGGGAAAGACATATTAGAGTTGTTTACTAGTAAAAGCTATGTACACACACCTTGGGTGGTGGTGGACAAAATATTGAATCATTGGTTATTTTTATTCTAGATCACTAGCTGCCTGTGAAGGAACATACAAAATTTTACTAGAATGCTACAAAAACAGCTGGATTGAAGGTTGTCAAACTGAAATGGTCTCCCAAGTGGCAAATCGATTGCTCGAATCCTACCATAACCGTGTTTCATTATAAATCTGTGAAAAGGATAAAGTAAATTAAATGAACATGGCCGTTCAGCACAAGTACTTGTAGTCGATCGGAGAAGACAATTGTCTCCCAAGCGGTAAATCGATGGTTCGAATCCTACCATAGCCGATTTTCATTATAAACTTCGTCAAAAGAAATACAGTAATTAAATAACCATGGCCATTCCCATAAGATCTTGTAGTCTAGTGGCTAATGCAATTGTCTCCCAAGTGTTAAATCGATGGTTCGAATCCTGCCATGACCTTTTTTCATTATGAACTTCGTGAAAAGAATAAAGTAAACTAAATAACCATGGCCGTTCAGCACAAGACCTTGCAGACTAGTGGCTAAAACAACTGTCTCCTAAGTAGTAAATCGATGTTTCGAATCATGCCAAAACCATTTTTCATTATGAACTTCATGAAAAGAATGAAGTAAACTAAATAACCATGGGCATCCAGCACAAGACCTTTTGGTCTAGTGGCGATGACGATGGTCTCCCATGTGTTAAATCGATGGTTCGAATCCTACCATAACCGTTTTTTCATTATGATCTTCGTGAAAACGATAAAGTAGATCAAATACACATAGCCGTTCCCCGAAGAACTTGTGGTCTAGTGGCCAAGACAATTTTCTCCAAAGTTTTAAATCGATGTTTGGAATCCTGCCAAAACTATTTTTTATTGTGAACTTCGTAAAAGGATAAAGTAAACTAAATAACCATGGCCATCCAGCACAAGATCTTGCAGTCTAGTGGCGAGGACAATGGTCTCAGAAGTGGTAAATCGATGGTTCGAATCTTACCATAACTGTTTTTCATTATGAACTTCGTACAAAGGGTAAAGTAAACTAAATAACCATAGCCATCCAGCACAAGACCTTTTGGTCTAGTGGCGAAAGCGATGGTCTCCCAACTGTTAAATCGATGGTTCGAATCCTACCATAACCTTTTTTCATTATGAATTTCATGAAAGCGATAAAGTAGATCAAATAAACATAGCCGTTCACGCAAAGAACTTGTGGTCTTGTGGCAAAGACAATTTTCTCCCAAGTGTTAAATCGATGTTTCGAATCCCGCCAAAGTAGACTAAATAACCAGGGTCATCCAGCACAAGACCTTGCGGTCTAGTGGTGAAGACGATGGTCTCTCAAGTGTTAAATCGATGGTTCGAATCCTACCATAACCGTTTTTCATTATGAACTTCGTAAAAGGATAAAGTAAACTAAATAACCATGGCCATCCAGCACAAGATCTTGCAGTCTAGTGGCGAGGACAATGGTCTCAGAAGTGGTAAATCGATGGTTCGAATCCTACCATAACCATTTTTTATTATGAGCGTCGTGAAAGGATAAAGTAAACTAAATAACCATGGTCATCCAGCACAAGATCTTGCATTCTAGTGGGTAAGACAATTGTCTCCCAAGTGGTAAATCGATGGTTCGAATCCTGACATGACCTTCTTCATTATGAACTTCGTGAAAAGAATAAAGTAAACTAAATAACCATGGCCATTCAGCAGAAGACCTTGCAGTCTAATGGCTAATACAACTGTCTTTTAAGTGGTAAATCGATGTTTCGAATCCTGCCAAAACCATTTTTTATTATGAACTTCGTAAAAGGGTAAAGTAAACTAAATTACCATGGCCATCAAGTACAAGACCTTGTGGTCTAGTGGCGAAGACGATGGTCTCCCAAGTGTTAAATCAATGGCTCGAATCCTACCATAACCGTTTTCATTATGGACTTCGTGAAAAGGATATATAAATTAAATAACCATAACCGTTCAGCACAAGAACTTGCAGTCTAGTGCCGAAGACAATCGTCTCCCAAATAGTAAATCGATGGTTAGAATCCTGCCATGACTTTTTTCATTATGAACTTCGTGAAAAGAATAAAGTAAGTTAAATAACCATGACCGTTCAGCACAAGACCTTGCAGTCTAATGGTTAAGACAACTGTCTCTTAAGTGGTAAATCGATGTTTCGAATCCTTTATTATGAACTTCGTGAAAGGATAAAGTAGACTGAATAACTAGGGTCATCCAGCACAAGACCTTGCGGTCTAGTAGCGAAGACGATGGTCTCCCAAGTGTTAAATCGATGGTTCGAATCCTACCATAACCGTTTTTCATTATGAACTTCGTAAAAAGGATAAAGTAAATTAAATAACCATAACCGTTCAGCACAAGATCTGGTGGTCTAGTGGCGAAAACAATGGTCTCCCAAGTGTTAAATCGATGGTTCGAACCCTACCTTAACTTTTTCTCATTATGAACTTCGTGAAAACGATAATGTAGATCAAATAAACATAGCCGTTCCTCCGAAGAACTTGTGGTCTAGTGGCTAAGAAAATTTTTCCCCAAGTGTTAAATCGATGTTTCGGGCCTTGCCAAAACCATCTTTTATTATGAACTTCGTGAAAGGATAAAGTAAACTAAATAACCATGGTCATCCAGCACAAGACCTTGCGGTCTAGAGGCGAAGATGATGGTCTCCCAAGTCTTAAATCAATGGTTAGTTCGAATCCTACCATAACCGTTTTCATTATGAACTTCGTTAAAAGGATAAAGTAAATTAAATAACCATAACCGTTCAGCACAAAATCTTGCTGTCTAGTGGCGAGGGCGATGGTCTCCCAAGTGGTAAATCGATGGTTCGAATCCTACCATAACCGTTTTTCATTATGAACTTCGTGGAAAGGGTAAAGTAAACTAAATAACCATGGTCATCCAGCACAAGACCTTGCGGTCTAGTGGCGAAGACGATGGTCTCCCAAGTGTTAAATCGATGGTTCGAATCCTACCATAACCGTTTTCCATTATGAATTTCGTTAAAAGGATAAAGTAAATTAAATAACCATAACCGTTCAGCACAAGATCTTGCTGTCTAGTGGCGAGGGCGATGGTCTCCCAAGTGGTAAATCGATGGTTCGAATCCTACCATAACCGTTTTTCATTATGAACTTCGTGGAAAGGGTAAAGTAAACTAAATAACCATGGTCATCCAGCACAAGACCTTGCGGTCTAGTGGCGAAGACGATGGTCTCCCAAGTGTTAAATCGATGGTTCGAATCGTACCATAACCGTTTTCATTATGAACCTCGTAAAAGGATAAAGTAAACTAAATAACCATGGCCATCCAGCACAAGATCTTGCAGTCAAGTGGCGAGGACAATGGTCTCAGAAGTGGTAAATCGATGGTTCGAATCCTACCATAACCATTTTTTATTATGAACTTCGTGAAAGGATAAAGTAGACTAAAAACAAGGGTCATCCAGCACAAGACCTTGCATCTAGTGGCAAGGACAATGGTCTCATAAGTGGTAAATCGATGGTTCGAATCCTACAATAACCGTTTTTCATTATGAACTTCGTAAGAACGGTAAAATAGATCAAATAAACATAGCCGTTCACCCGAAGAACTTGTTGTCTTGTGGCAAAGACAATTTTCTCCCAAGTGTTAAATCGATTGTTCAAATCCTACCATAACCGTTTTCATTAGGAACTTCGTGAAAAGAATAAAGTAAATTAAATAACCATAACTGTTCAGCAGAAGACCTTGTGGTCTAGTGGCGAAAACAATGGTCTCCAAAGTGTTAAATCGATGGTTCGAATCCTACGATAACAGTTTTTCATTATGAACTTCTTGAAAACGATAAAGTAGATAAAATAAACATAGCCGTTCCCCCGAAGAACTTGTGGTCTAGTGACTAAGAAAATTTTCTCCCAAGTGTTAAATCGATGTTTCGGATCCTGCCAAAACCATTTTTTATTATGAACTTCGTGAAAGGATAAAGAAAACTAAATAACCATGGTCATCCAGCACAAGACCTTGCGGTCTAGTGGTGAAGACGATGGTCTCCCAAGTGTTAAATCGATGGGACGAATCCTACCATAACCGTTTTTCATTATGAACTTCGTGAAAAGGATAAAGTAAATTAAATAACCATAACCGTGCAGCACAAGACCTTGTGGCCTAGTGGCGAAGACAATGGTCTCCCAAGTGCTAAATCGATGTTTCGAATCCTGCCAAAAGCTTTCTTTTTTTTTTATTATGAACTTCGTAAAACGAGAAAGTAAACTAAATAATTATGGCCATCCAGCACAAGACCTTGTAGTCGAGTGGCGAGGAGGATGGTCTCCCAAGTGGTAAATCGATTGTTCGAATCCTACCATAACTGTTTTTTATTATGAAATTCGTGAAAGGAAGAAAGTAAATTAAATAACCATGGCTGTTTAGTACAAGATCTTGCATTCGAGTGGCTAAGTCAATTGTCTCCCAAGTGTTAAATCGATGATTCGAATCCTACCATAACCTTTTTTCATTATGAACTTCGTGAAAAGGATAAAGCAAATTAAATAACCATAACCGCTCAGCAAAAGATCTTGCAGCCTACTGGCGAAGACAATCGTCTCCCAAGTAGTAAATCGATGGTTAGAATCCTGACATGACTTTTTCATTATGAACTTCGTGAAAAGAATAAAGTAAATTAAATAACCATCGCCGTTCAGCACAAGACCTTGCAGTCTAATGGCTAACACAACTGTCTTTTAAGTGGTAAATCGATGTTTCGAATCCTGCCAAAACCATTTTTTATTATGAACTTCGTAAAAGGGTAAAGTAAACTAAATTACCATGGCCGTCAAGTACAAGACCTTGTGGTCTAGTGGCGAAGACGATGGTCTCCCAAGTGTTAAATAAATGGCCCGAATCCTACCATAACCGTTTTCATTATGAACTTCGTGAAAGTGATAAATAAATTAAATAACCATAACCGTTCAGCACAAGACCTTGCAGTCTAATGGGTTAAGACAACTGTCTCTTAAGTGGTAAATCGATGTTTCGAATCCTGCTAAAACTATTTTTATTTTGAACTTCGTGAAAGGATAAAGTAGACTAAATAACCAGGGTCATCCAGCACAAGACGTTGCTGTCTAGTGGCGAAGACGATGGTCTCCCAAGTGTTAAATCGATGGTTCGAATCGTACCATAACCGTTTTCATTATGAACTTCGTAAAAGGATAAAGTGAACTAAAAAACCATGGCCATCCAGCACAAGATCTTGCGTCTAGTGGCGAGGACCATGGTCTCATAAGTGGTAAATCGATGTTTCGAATCCTACCATAACCGTTTTTCATTATGAACTTCATGAGAACGGTAAAATAGATCAAATAAACATAGCCGTTCACCCGAAGAACTTGTGGTCTTGTGGCAAAGACAATTTTCTCCCAAGTGTTAAATCGATGTTTCGAATCCCGCCAAAACTATTTTTTATTATGAACTACGTGAAAGGATAAAGTAGACTAAATAACCAGGGTCATCCAGCACAAGACCTTGCGGTCTAGTGGCAAAGACGATGGTCTCCCAAGTGTTAAATCGATGTTTCGAATCCTACCATAACCGTTTTTCATTATGAACTTCGTGAAAAGGATAAAGTAAATTAAATAACCATAACCGTTCAGCACAAGATCTGGTGGTCTAGTGGCGAAAACAATGGTCTCCCAAGTGTTAAATCGATGGTTCGAACCCTACCTTAACCTTTTCTCATTATGAACTTCGTGAAAACGATAAAGTAGATCAAATAAACATAGCCGTTCCCCCGAAGAACTTGTGGTCTAGTGACTAAGAAAAATTTCTCCCAAGTGTTAAATCGATGTTTCGGATCCTGCCAAAACCATTTTTTATTATGAACTTCGTGAAAGGATAAAGTAATCTAAATAACCATGGTCATCCAGCACAAGACCTTGCGGTCTAGAGGCGAAGATGATGGTCTCCCAAGTCTTAAATCGATGGTTCGAATCCTACCATAACCGTTTTCATTATGAACTTCGTTAAAAGGATAAAGTAAATTAAATAACCATAACCGTTCAGCACAAGATCTTGCTGTCTAGTGGCGAGGGCGATGGTCTCCCAAGTGGTAAATCGATGGTTCGAATCCTTCCATAACCGTTTTTCATTATGAACTTCGTGGAAAGGGTAAAGTAAACTAAATAACCATGGTCATCCAGCACAAGACCTTGCGGGATAGAGGCTAAGACGATGGTCTCCCAAGTGTTAAATCGATGGTTCTAATCGTACCATAACCGTTTTCATTATGAACTTCGTAAAAGGATAAAGTAAACTAAATAACCATGGCCATCCAGCACAAGATCTTGCAGTCTAGTGCCGAGGACAATGGTCTCAGAAGTGGTAAATCGATGGTTCGAATCCTACCATAACCATTTTTTATTATGAGCTTCGTGAAAGGATAAAGTAAACTAAATAACCATGGTCATCCAGCACAAGACCTTGCGGTCTAGAGGCGAAGACGATGGTCTCCCAAGTGTTAAATCGATGGTTCGAATCCTACCTTAACCGTTTTCATTATGAACTTCGTTAAAAGGATAAAATAAATTAAATGACCATTACCGTTCAGCACAAGATCTTGCTGTCTAGTGGCGAGGGAGATGGTCTCCTAAGTGGTAAATCGATGGTTCGAATCCTACCATAACCCTTTTTCATTATGAACTTCGTTAAAACAGTAAAGTAGATCAAATAAACATAGCCGTTCACCCAAAGAACTTGTGGTCAAGTGGCTAAGACAATTTTCTCCCAAGTGTTAAATCGATGTTTCGAATCCTGCCAAAACTATTTTTTATTATGAACTTCAAGAAAGATAGACTAAATAACCAGGGTCATTCAGCACAAGACCTTGCGGTCTAGTGGCGAAGACGATGGTCTCCCAAGTGTTAAATCGATGGGTCGAATCCTGCCAAAAGCTTTTTTATTATGAACTTCGTAAAGGATAAAGTAAACTAAATAACCATGGCCATCCAGCACAAGACCTTGTAGTCGAGTGGCGAGGAGGATGGTCTCCCAAGTGGTAAATCGATGGTGCGAATCCTACCATAACCGTTTTTCATTATGAACTTTGTGAAAAGGATAAAGTAAATTAAATGACCATAACCGTTCAGCACAAGACCTTGTGGTCTAGTGGCGAAAACAATGGTCTCCGAAGTGTTAAATCGATGGTTCGAATCCTACCATAACCGTTTTTTATTGTGAACTTTGTGAAAAGGATAAAGTAAATTAAATGACCATGGGCGTTCAGCTCCAGATCTTGTAGTCTATGTGATATATATATTGAATATTTAATTAGGCTGTAAGGTATAAATATGCATGCGTAATTAGCACCGTTGTTGGCTTGCTGGATGATGCTGTAACATAGAATAAAACAGAGAATAAAACATTTTATGAAGACTAGATCAATCTGTATGAATCCGTATCAGAGACAAGGCATATACACTACAATTGGGCTCACTGAGGAGTAAGTCAGGGCTGTGGTGAATGCTACGGAGCCGAAAACAGCCTCTGAAGTTCGGAGTTTTCTTGGTCTGGTAAATTTCTGTAGTCTGTTCATTCCAGATTTAGCTATAACGGCTGAACCCCTGCGGAAGTTAACCAGGACAACTACACCTTTTGTTTGTGGAAATGAACAGAATAAGGTGTTTCAAGAGCTTAAGAATACGATGTCTACCGCTGATTCATTGGCTTTTTTTGATAAGGATGCAGAAACGTCGATAATCTCAGATGCTAGTCCCGTTGGTCTTGGTGCAGTGCTTGTGCAAAGCAACAAAATGTATTGAAGGTTGTGGCATGCTAGTAGATGTCTTTCTGACATGGAAAGGCGGTATTCTCAGACGCAGAAAGAAGCATTAAGTATAGTATGGGCTTGTGAGCGTTTTCATGTGTATTTGTTCGGGATTCACTTGAGGTTTTGACAGACCATAAACCATTAGAAGTGATTTATTCCAAAACCCATAGGCCCTCTGCACGAGTCGAAAGGTGGGTTTTGAGATTGCAGAATTATGATTTACTGTTAAGTATCTTCCGGGTCCAGAAAACATCGCGGACACGTTGTCTCGGAAACAGTTGTTGAAGAAATCGATCGAATCCAGCGGTCGTGACTGTGAAGTTTCGCGTCAAAACGGATAGCTATCGGCCTAAACCAAGAAGGCAGTGTTGGCCTCCTAAACGTTTTGGTGATTATTTACTATATAAGTAATTCGTAGTACTTTATGATACCTTATAGTACTATATATATATATATATATATTGAAGTTTTAGAAACAGTAGAATTAAGCGAACATTATCATGTATACAAAGTGCGAAAACCTATGGAAAAATCATTTAAAATCTGTTTCTAAAAGTGTTTGCAACATTTCTTCCATAGCATGTTACTAGCCCTATTGGTGCCACTGGGTTATATGTAAATGTTAAATATGATACTGATTTAATGAATATTTAAACAGTAAACATATACTCTATAGATATGTAAATATATAATCTAGTACAATGTAATTAAAAAAAACAACTTATCTCCAATATTAAAGATCACAACGAGTAAATCCTTTTGGCATAAATTTTAAGTTCCAAAAACAACTCATTTGTTCGTCGCCTACAGTGCGACCTGAAACATAAACGGGATATTCGCATGTGCCCAACCTTTAAACTCAAGGGCACAGCGAGAGTTTCTCTACACGGTATAGGAGGTAGAACAGTGAAGAAGATTCGCAAATTTGATTTAGGCGTAGTTTCTCGGTGTGCCCCAGATATTGTTATTCTGGAGATAGGCACGAACGATTTGTCCTCCTTAAGGCCCGAAACAGTCGGGTCACGCATTGACGACTTGGTTGCTTTATTGCTGGATCAATATCACGTAAAATTGGTATGCGCATGCATGATTTCCCCGCGAAAGAACAACCCTCTTTTTGAAAAGCAGCGTTTAATGCTGAACAATTATCTACAGGTAGTTTTAGAGAAGGTCCCGAGAGTGTTTTTATGGACACACCATGGCTTTATACGACCTTCCGTGACGCCATTTCTACCTGACGGGGTCCATTTTAATCGAATCGGCCAATATAAATTATACCGAAGTTATCGGGGGGCCATTCTTCAAGCAACTAAAATGTTATAAAATTCTATATATATATATATATATATATATATATATATATATATATATATATATATATATATATATATATATATAACAAGCTGTCGTACATTACATTTACTTTTATAATATAACCTTGACATTTGACAAACTTTATTCGTGATTACTTCTTAAATACCGCTTTAGCGCCTTTATCTATTAATTATATCTTTATCTTTTATCTATATGAGAGTTCTCACACTGTTTGTGAGTTTTGTTGGGGGATAGTTTTATTTCTCGCACAACGACAAAATTTGGGTGCGGTTGCTTTACTATCTAAAAACTCATTACGCCATAAGTATCTATTTCTGCTTTTAAAGTTTTATTTCTTAGAATGCCACCCGTACGTCGTTCTAAGCGTGTCGCCGCTCCATCAGCCGTTTTTGCGAGAGTCTGTTCAGAACCAACCAACAACATCTCGTCGAACTCGAAGTTCGTCCAATGCTGTATCTGTTGGTGCCGCCCCGTCAACGTCAACTGTGCCCGTGAGTCAAGCGACTTTGCCCTCTCTTTCGAGTGAGCTTATCTCAACGCTGGTGTCTTCGGTTACCGAGGCAGTCACGCAAAAGCTAGCTGGTTTCTTACCAACCTCTGCGTCTTCCACATCCACAATGGCGTCTGCCCCAACGGATTCTACCTCCGGAATCGAAATCTCAAACCAGGGTCCCAATGCAGATTCTCTGGTCAACGACGCGCTCACGTCCATACAAGAAAACCTTACAGGTCAGACCACTCCTTTTTCTCTTCAATGTTCAAGTGCCCCGGGTCCACGGGAATCGTTCCACTCTGCCGCTTTGCCTCTTGATTCGCGGATTCCGGATAAAATAAAGCTTAAAATATGGAATGAGGAGTTTGTCGATATAAGTACTTTGTCAGGTGGCCCAGACGCGGCCGCTAAATACGAGATTAGTGTACGTACCTCTGACAACGGTCAACCTGCTTCTCTTCTCCTTGAGCCGACTGCGAAATCCAAAAGGGTCAAAACTATTAGCGATTGGCTTCGTTCGTTTCATATTTTTGTTTCCATTTATACACAACGGTACCCCCATGAGTCCCCCGCGCTCATGAAATATTGTCAAATCATCCAGGATTTGGCCAATAGGGGTCATAATTGGTTTTACTACGATGAGAATTTTCGATTTTTGCACCAAACACAGGCCACGCGGGTTCCCTGGGCGACTGTTCACTGGGAGTTATGGTTGAAATGTCAATATCCCACTACTTCTAAGCCGAACACGCAAGGCAGCAATCATACGCGCCACCCTTCAAAAGTGTCTGTTCCTCGGGGATATTGTTTTAAGTTTCATCGCGGAACGTTTTGTGCCGGTTGTGATTTCAAGCACATTTGTTTTAAATGCAACGGATCGCACCGTGCCGTGAATTGTAATTTTCGTGCCAACAACAGACCATCTCCCACTGATCGATCGCCTAGGCCTATTTCAACAACGTCCGTTGGCAACACCCGTAAAACTTCATAATTTACAAATATTGTTAGAAGGTTATAATCCAAGTATTGTTGATACACTAATTTCCGGATTTACTTCGGGTTTTCGCATTCATTTCTCTGGCACAGAACAGTCGTTTGAAGCAATAAATTTACGGTCTGCTCTTGACAAACCAGAAGCGGTTGACCAAAAATTAACGAAAGAGTTAGAGGCATCTCGCCTTGCTGGGCCATTTAATTATCCGCCTTTTCCAAATTTTCGTGTTTCGCCTTTGGGCCTGGTTCCTAAAAAACAACCGGGTGATTTTCGCATGATTCATCATTTATCGTTTCCAAAGGGAGCATCGGTTAACGATGGTATACCCGATTTCGAAACATCTGTGCGGTACGCTATCGTTGACGACGCTATTCAACTTATTAAAAAAGCGGGCCGGGGTTGTTTCCTGGCGAAAACAGATATAAAAAATGCTTTTCGAATCATTCCTATCAGCCCAGCGGATTATCACCTCTTAGGCATAAAATGGCGGAGTTTGTATTATTACGACCGGGCAATGCTAATAGGTTGCTCCAGTTCGTGTCGCACTTTTGAGATTTTTAGTACGGCTATCGAATGGATCGCTAGGGAAAGGCTTAACATCGGCAAACTCCTTCATTTGCTCGACGACTTCCTGTTTGTTGCACCGGATTATTCTGCTTGTAAAACAAACTTACAAGTATTCATTGCTCTTTGTGATTTCATTGGCGTGCCTATAGCACCGGGAAAAACCATGGGTCCCTCAACAACCTTAACGTTCGCTGGGATTGAATTAGATACAATACAATTCCAGGCCCGATTGCCGATGGATAAAATCGAGAAATGTGTTCAATCTATCGCACGCTTTTTAATTCGTAAAAAGGTTACACTCAAAGAACTTCAGTCCTTAATTGGATTACTTAATTTCGCATGTTCCGTCATTATGCGTCAGGTCGCGCATTCCTGCGACGCTTAATTGATCTAACGCGTGGCATTTCACACCCTCATTTCTTTATTCGCTTAACGCAAAGTGTGAAACATGATCTTCGTGTCTGGCAAACGTTTCTGTCGAATTTCAACGGCAAATCATTCTTTTTGCACAACCATTGGCGTAATAACTCCCATTTGAATTTATATACTGACGCTTCGGGTAGTATTGGTTTTGGGGCCCTGTTTGGTTGCGACTGGTGCTATGGCGCATGGCCAACTGACTGGCGGAGTTACAATATTGCCGTTCTAGAGCTATATCCGATTGTCCTCAGCCTGTGTTTATGGGGATCAAAAATGCGCAATCATTGTATTTTGTTTCTCACGGATAATGAAGCTTTGGTGTCTGTTATTAATAAGCAAACATCAAAGGATTCTTATATCATGACACTCGTTCGCCGGATGGTTTTAGTTTGTTTAGAATACAATATTTTATTCAAAGCAAAGCATATACCGGGTAAACAAAATGTCCTAGCTGATTGTTTGTCTCGTTTACAGCTCCAAAAATTTTCACAATTGGCGCCGGCCGACATGCATCGAGCTCCAACGCCTATTCCCTTTCACCTGCTGCCGGAAAATTGGCGACTATAGTTTCTCAATTAGCTCAAAGTAGCTTGCAACCTTCTTCAGTGCCGACTTATAAACGGGCATGGGCACTTTTTACGCAATTTCATGTGGCAATTTTTAATGAGGGATCGTTCACTTTGCCTTTGTCGCCCTCAGTCGTTGCGTTATTCATAGCGTATTTATTTGACCTCAAGTACGCCTCTTCAACAGTTAACACTTATGTATCTGCACTTGGTTATACTCATCGCATGTCCGATCTACCGGATCCAACGAGAGTTTTCTACGTAACGCAAATCTTAAAGGGGTATGGTAAGAAAGGCTTCCGCTTAGATAGTAGGTTGCCTATAACTTTACCAATTCTCAATCGTCTTATTGAGGCTGCGCCTCATATTGCTGGGTCACCGTACCAAATATGTCAATTCCGGGCAATGTGCTCTTTAGCATTTTTCGCGTTCCTGAGAATTGGAGAAATAACTAAGAAGTCAAATAACGAACCCCTTCAATTGCGACAACTCTCCAAAATATCTCCCGATGATGGCCGGGTTGCAGGCATAAGGTTGACTTTCGAGGACTTCAAGCACAATTATAACAGTAGACCTTTCAGTTTGGAAATTTACGGGCAAACGGCATGCTGTCCTGTTCGCTTATTAGAGGAGTACATGATTTTGCGAGGTACCCAGCCCGGAGCTATTTTTCTATCACAACTGGGCATTCCAGTCTCGTGTGACGAGTTTGCCAATCTTCTTAAAAAGGCTTTCCGCTTCTGTGGACTCGATACTTCCAAATATAAGTCTCATTCATTTCGAATAGGCGCCGCTTCCCACGCAGCTGAACACGGGCACTCTGATGCCCAAATTCGAACTATGGGGCGTTGGAAATCGAACGCATTCCTCAAATATATACGTTTTTCTTCCCTATCAACATAGTTTGGATGAATTTTCGAGCGTAAAACGTGCGGGGAAATTTCTGCTCGAATTGTGCGGTTATTTTATTTCTTCCTCAGCTTGCACATGGTCAGCAAGGGCGATCGTTTGCATTCCGGGGGGGGGGAAATAAAGTGCTTATAACAGGGTGATGGAGAAGCTTCTTCTGGGCGCGGTAATATTGTGACTCTGCTAAACTAATATCAGTTAAGTGTAGATTATCAGCAAGGGCGATAATCTATGCCTTTTAACGGGCTTTGTAAGTGCCTTTTTGCCCATGTTCGTTTATACGGTCGCGCAGACCGCTGATCCTGTATTAATGTATTACGAAACTTTCTGAAACTTTCTGCATGCATCCCTTTCCTTGGGGTGGGGTCAACTCTCTTTGCTTCGTTGTTTTGGCGGTAATTTGCCTCCACCCTTTTCTGAGCGTAACTATTTGGAATTTTAATGCAATGTATTTTGCCTCCACCCTTTTCTGAGCGTAACTATTTGGAATTTTAATGCAATGTATTAATAAATATCTTTTGTTTAACAGAAATAAAGCGGCTAGGAGAACCATTACTCCTAGCCAAAATTATCCCAAAACGGCGTAAAATTTAATGTGTCATTATTGATGCTCAGAAAACTGAGCTGCGGAAAGAGTATGCAAAATTCATGCCTGGCAATATATCTATGCGTAAATAAATCACATTACATAAAACAAAATATTTACGAAGGAAATAAGAAATTTATGTAATGTGATTTTATAAATAGACTATTAAGGCAAGGTGTACCCCCAAGGGGATACGCCTTGCCGACGATAATTAAAAATCTTATATTATGGGCTTTTTGTCCTATCTAAAAGACCGACAGGTAATGGATGGCACGCAATATGGGAAAGGTGGTCAATGGCCAGCAGCAAATCGAAAACTAACAAAGACCGAATACCCAAACCATAAACGGTCAGTTTAAGCGTGACATCGCGAAAGACAGATCTCCTTTAAAGTTGAACCCACCTCCTCCCCAAAGCCTTCGCTAACAATTATGTACATTGGACGATTTACCGTAGCTGATATATATAGAGAGAGGAACGTTATATCTCAATTAGTGATGGTCGTAGGCCGTATCTACAGGTGCTGGCGGTAATTTGCCTCCACCCTTTTCTGAGCGTAACTATTTGGAATTTTAATGCAATGTATTAATAAATATCGTTTTGTTTAACAGAAATAAAGCGGCTAGGAGAACCATTACTCCTAGCCAAAATTATCCCAAAACGGCGTAAAATTTAATGTGTCATTATTGATGCTCAGAAAACTGAGCTGCGGAAAGGGTATGCAAAATTCATGCCTGGCAATATATCTATGCGTAAATAAATCACATTACATAAAGGCCTAGAGTTGGAAGTGGAAGCACTGCATGTTTACGCTTTTCAGTCCCTGTATAATTTATAACCTAATTTCATGTAAATCAAGCCAAATCCATAATACATGCACACAGCAAAATCGTGAGTCTTATTTTAAGAAAAAAAATACAAACAAGTAAAATTGTTCTTGTCAGTATAGTAAGAATATTATTCTTGGCAAGAATCCAGGCAAGAATATTATTCTTACCTGGAATCTCATTTTAAGAAAAACAATTCTTGCAACAAGAATTTTCTAAAGAAAAAATACTCGTTTTAAGTAACACATTGCTTGAAATAAGCAAAATTATTATTGTATATTAAGGAACCTACTCACACAATTCTTACCTAGAATGTTACAAATAAGAAAAAAACTACTTAAAACAAGAATAATTTTACTTATAATAAGTACAAAATTTTTAGACAAAAGAAAACATCACAGATACATTCTTCTTATACATTATTTTAGTTCAAAATATTAAAACTACTTATTTAGTGGCCATACTAAATATATAAATGCCATACATTTACATCTGACAGAAATAGTTTTTTCAAAGTACTGCTAGGTTTGTGCAATACCTTGCTCAAATAAACAAGTCTTTCAAGGACTTAATTAAAAATTGCCAATTGGCAAGTTTAGGAAAGTATCCGATAGAGCTCAGATAATGAAATTAAGCCCTTGTATGAACCCAGAAGTAGTTGAATAAAAATATTCATGGAAGAAGACAAACACATCTATGCAAACTCACTGCATGTCTTCAATTATTACACATAAGCTAAAGTCATTCATTCCTGAGCAATGTTTCCCTTTGATTATTGACCAGCTGTTCTTAAATTTTGTATATCATGCCAAACATGAAAATATTTATAAGATCACCTGGAGTATTTTTTTCCTTGAAAATTAAGTGCTGAAACACTGTGGGTCCAATTAACCATTCGTATAGCAAATTTTCCACTGAATTTCTTGCTCACTACCTCAATCCATGTTCCTAATAAAACAAAAAAGCAAGCATACTTGAGAAATCAGAGTTAAGATAACAAATGTTAAAGAAACTAAGCAGTGCATAATATGTGTGAAATATATGATTGGGGATGCTATGCACAGTTTTGCATGCTCTGACAGATATAAAATTAGGCATAAAGGGTAGTCATCTGGTAAGCTGTCAATGATTTTTCCTTTTATCTATTACATGATAAATAAGTATATAATCAATTGGTCAATAAGTATATAATACCGGTATATTATATTATACATTAAAAACTAAGCCATATGCTTAGGTGAATAATCTAACAGCATTGCACAATTCCTTATAATGCATTACTTACCACAGATATTACTTTCCAATGAGACCTCTTTCATTACAGGTTTAGACATAAACATCACCACTTGTTAATCCACCATCTAAGAATGCATATAAAAAAATTTAAAAGGCAATAACAGTTATTTCATCCTAATTCTTAATCAAAACTTATGTATATCCAGTAACCAAGATTCAGTATATCATGATCTAAGATTGAGTACAAATGTTTCAGCTAAAATTTGACCATGGTTTTATAGCTAACGTCAATATCACGTACACTTTTTATGGCATAGTGCCTATAGTATAACCACGTTATAATATATTTATATAAACGTCGTTCATTTATCGGGAATGATGAGTATTAAACTGTGAATATATCTGTTTATTGTTTATAAATACGTTTACTGTTTACGCGGCAAATTCAAAAATAGCTTTCGTCTGTTTGCGCGTATAATTTTAAATCCTTACCTCTTAGAAGACTGAGATTCCCAGCCACTTTTAAAACAATCTGCGCAATCTTCTGCAGGAAATTTTGCGACATAATGTCCAGTAAATCCTATCCACAGTAATCCACAATAATCCACAGTTCTTTCCGCCAGTTGGCAGTTAGCGAAGTTTAAAATATATATTTTCATAAGAAACGAACTACGTCCATTCAGAATGCTTAAATAGGCATTAAAACCTTCATTTCGTCTGCATATGAAACGAAACTTGCGAATCTTTGCTCGGTTATTAAATGTTACTTAGTAAGAATGTAAAAATATTCTTGGTTGTTTGAAATAAATTGGTTGTTTGAAATTAGTATTCTTGGCAAGTGAATTGGCAACAAGCGTTTTTGATTGCCGGTTTTAAGTTAACAATGTTTCTTGCCAAGAATCCACAAAGACGCCTTCCTTGTTTTAAGAATACCAAAATTCTTAGTTAGAATACAAGCTAGAACATTTACTTGTTTTAAGAAACGGTTATTCTTGCTTAAAAAAAGTTTACTTATTCAAGTAAAATTCATTCTTGATAAGAATAATTTATCCCCTTTCACTTATTTTGAGCAAATTTTGCTTAAAATAAGAATTTCTCAAGAACATTATTCTAGGTAAGAATTCTCGATTTGCTGTGCATGTGCATGATTATATAAATACTGTATAACTGTTTGCCTCAGTGAAATTGAAAATTATTGCCGTGTGTGATCACTGATCAGTGTGATTGGGCGCAACCAGTAATCAACAAAACAACGTTTGCATAATTATAAATTAGACGAAACGGTAATTTTCGTAGTTCGGTTACTCTTTGCAATTAGAGTCAAATTGACTCCTTCGAAGAGTAACATTACCTTTTGGTAGAGTAACAAGACTCTATTGTAGAGTCGTTTTGACCCCAGTCGAAACTACCCTTAGAGTTGAAACAACTATATATATATATATATATATATATATATATATATATATATATATATATATATATATATATATATATATATATATATATATATATATACAGACTGTACTGAACAACTTTTGGTAAACAAACTTATGCGTATTTTGGTAAACAAACCCGCATTCGATAAACATTGCTAGAGACCAGACTGAAGTGCATCGACGCTGTTCTCGACAATCTGGGTGGTATGTTGCACCATCGAATTGACAATCGTTTGGGGTACCTTGCCTTCCTCTTTGACCTTGATTAAGCCCAATACATTTGATCGTTGATTACTCTCGACCTCGCAAACAAAGACGAAAAAATCATCGTCATCGTTTTTACCATTATAAACGTCAAGTTCATCTCCCTCGTTGTTGGCACGTGGATCTCGTTCAACAACTTCCTCTGCTTGAAGTACTTGACTATGCTTGTTGACAAAATGGTTTCGCAGAGAGAAATAGTTCGTGTACGTACGTGGACATTCATTAATGCCACATAGCGCATGGAAATCCCGATCACTCTTGTGAACCCGACCGAGATGATTGATCAACGAGCGAAGAGTTTGACATGTAAAGTTAATGCATAGGTTACAGTGATAGTGCATTCCGGACATCGTCGAAGCTATAGGAGTAATATTGGAGACGTATTTCAGTTCATGTACTACTCTACTTCAACTAACTGTGGGACTTGTTGACCTTAGATGTTCCCACATATATCTGCAGTAAGAACTTTGGGTGCAAAACACTGAGCTATATTATAATTCCTGGAGGACTGGTTCGTCATTTTTCGGTAACTTCGCCGCCATCTTTTCGAAGCAAAAAACATGGCGGACTTCACCTTTTGCGCAGTGCGCAGTGTTCCTCTGTGCTCATACCGTGTACTTGGTCGAGATGATTTGCTAACCTTGCTAAATTTATACTACCACAGCCAAATACAGGACAGTTCCTACGCGTGCGACGCATATTAAGATGATTGCTCAACAAATTCCTAATAATAATTGGCTCATTTTTTCGTGGGTCAGGTATTTTATTAGCCCCGTATTAGCCCCGGAAAAGTCCGGGCTTGTCAACGCAAACTCTTGCTTAAGGAAGACAAAGTCAAACGATCTAAACAAGAAAACAGTGTAGTGCCCGGACAATATGTTTAAAATATTTGTAAAATTGTTCTACTTTATTATATTGTTACAAGCGTTAATCCGTGTCTTAATTTATGCTCCAAGCATCGCGTTGTCCATAACACCAATATATATTTCCCTCTAAAAATGCATACATTTTTGCATTCGCCATACCCCCTTTTTCCTCCCTTTGAGGAGCTTGGGCCTGAAATATCTCATTGAGCAGATGAGCATCTTTTCATGAACATTTATGAGCATATGCTCATAGGCCCGTTTGGGCCCTATGTGGCCTTATATGGCACTATTAGGCCCGATGGCCCGATTGCTGACTGCGCGTCCTAACCCGCGATTATGGAAAAATATTCCATTAAATATCTATGAGAGCAAGTAAAACAGGAAATCCAGGGAGAACAAGCCAACAGTGTACTAGCCAGTGTACTAGCTCGTTTTTACTCAAACAAGCCACCTATGCGAAACAAATACGGTTACCATATGAACGTCAAAGAATCGCGCGAGTATAGGCGAACATTTGTGTTAAATAACTGTTGACATCACATATGTAAAGACTACCATATGTGACCTTCCACGGGAAAACATACGTTTACGCTATTTCGTTCGTTCAAAAATATCGTTCGTTATCCGTTCGTTTGCCGTTCAAACGCTTCAAGCGTTCGTTGAAACGATTTTCGAGATCGTTCATCGTTCGAAATTGCCCGTTCGAACGCTTAGGAAAAATCGTTCGAAAATTGGTCCAAAAGCGTTCAACGGTTTGATTTACCGTTCGTTGAAACGTTTGCCGGAATTTCGTTCAATCGCATTGGATTTGGTTCAACATTCGATTAAACATTTGCAATGTTACAACTTTAGAGAAGAAGCGCAGAATGTGTTACACAGAAATACTCCCAGAAATGTATTCAGTTCCTTAGTAGAAGGCTTGTAAAGGAAATAGTAGGGTTATATCATTTTAGCCTAATCGAATGCTTTTTTGCGCTTCATGTTCTGGTTTATGCTTAGCGTGCTCTTATTTCATTAGCGACAAATTTCACGTTATAAGCTTTCTTTTAAAAATTTATCGTTTTTGTGCTTCGGTAATGCACTGAATGGTTAGAATTTGTGTTTTAATATACTTCTGTAGCTTCATAAAGCCAAAGTTCACCGCGCGCACAAACAACGTCGCAAGCCATATATTACAGCATTACGAGCCATAATATGCCTTGGCAAGGTGCTAATTAAGTTGCATAATTGTCGGAAGTCTGTAATGTATGTAAACAGACAAAACCAGATTTTAAAATCAGTAAATTGAGGGATTTTGCGTGTTACATATTATCGCACTTGTAAATTTATTTACAAAGTGCGATAAATTTAAGCTAATTTATTTACATCTGATAATCTGATAGCAGGGCCTCCGTCCGAAGCAGCTACTGATTAAAATGTATTCAAAATAAAGGACCGCATCCTAGGACGAGAATGCGGTTCAGCATTTCAGCTCGTTGTCTTTAATGCAGTCTGACATGCAAATTATATACAACAATTGAAATACCCTAGCTAATATTTGAAGACATAAATACAGTGACCTAACGCGCGTTCGGTAGGGTTAGGACGAGAACTAAAATAAGGTTCCCCAGTTATTGGGGGCCAGAATAGATAACGAAACATCATAGTATATGAGCAAAACGTGATCAATGACAAACAGCGAATTAAGGGACCCGGCAGTACCAAGTATATCTCAAGACCCCATCCTCTGTTCGTTATGCCACTGCATGAATATCCAAGCAATTTAAATATGACGCGTGCATCTAGTCTAAAACTGGAGCAGTGCCCCGCTTGCAAAATTGTCTTATTTCCTTAAAAGGGTATATTTGTCTCACCAGATCTAAGCCATCTGGCTCGATTGTTGCTGGCATGTTGAAAGGTATCAATTGGCATAAATATAACTTATGGCATAAATATAACTCATGCATTGTAAATGTTTATTTAGACTCTTAATTCACAAAAAAATTACTTCATATATGTTGATATATATATGCACATTTCAGCACAATTCACTCCCCATGCATGTAGCTATATTTTGGTTGTGATTTGATTTCTCTCGACTAGCTCCTCGAATCGGAAACGTGGAACGCGGAAAAGTCTCAAATCGTACAAATCATAGAGACTGTATGAAAGTAATGAAGCTATATCAATGATGTTCATTGTGTGACATTGTTTATTACAATAAAAAAACAAGAGTGTCGTACAATGAACATCATAATATTGCTCAGGGAAATTTAGCCTATAGGCTTTGATAATGCACAAAATATCATCTGGTCAACATAATTAGAGCTGTGGCCCGTGTGAAAAATATAACAAAACAGAAATTATGATCTATATTATACCATTTAAGTTTTGTTGATATTAAACTACATAAACCATCAAAGACGCCGTCTACAAATTCCGTGTTTTGTGAGATTGAGTTTAGCGCTATGTTTTAACCAAGTGCGTGCAGCCTTGCGCACAACTGGCCCAAGCCCAAGGGCAAGTTGCCAAGCTAACGTGTACAAACATTTAAGTTTGACCTTTCGGATATTTCGCTTATATATATTTCGCCATACTTCATCAGAAAACGAACATTAGAATTTATCTTGCTTGGACAACATATCAGCTGCTTGGGCAACAGGAAAATATTCACTAATTTTGATTTGGGCTCCTTTATTAGGAAATTACATTCCGGATATTAAATTGCAATTATGCATGGTCATTGCACCTTGAAGCCTGCCAGCTAGAGCGGCAAAATGAACAAATTTGAAATGGCGCCTATCAACTGTTTATGCGTATATGAGCGCGCGGGTAAAGATCTTTACCAGTAATTTCGCGAAGACTAAACCAAATATTTGCTGGATATTAACATCTATATGGAGAAGTCAAGGCGTTTTACCCCTGCATATAAAGGTATGAGACTATACGAAACATTAGCTATTATATAAGGCAAGTCATGACTGGGCATACTTTATTAGGCGCGCTTGCATTATTTCCCTCCCAGCATTGAAATCAGGCTTATCGATGAAATCATCAACAGAATTCGTATTACGGTTGGCTCGATTTAAAGTTTTTTTTCCTTGAGTGTGTTTGCCTGGCTAAACTGTAGCTCTCTATTGATCCATGCATATATCGAAATATGACACGCATTCGAAGTAAGATTTCATATAGATGATCATGCAATTGTATATAACAAGACGTTCTCAATTGCATTTTATGTATATATGCTAACGCGAGTAAAATGGAGTCGGATATAAATGCGCACTGCAATATAATCCTTTAGATTACTTGCCATGGCCGGTGGAATCGAGTTGGGCCACGATCATCCAATCATTCCGAATAAACATGACATGAAAGGTTGCCAGACCTTTAAAATGGCTTGGCTGAGGTTAGAGTAGTTGTTAGCTTGGTGGTTACAATTTAATAGGATGCATTTACTCACATTGAAACAACAATTGTTTGCAAACTTTTCTGACATTTGTCAAAAAATATGTGGGTAGATGCTACCTTGAAATATATATAATTATATGATATAAAAAGTTTTCGCAAGACAAAATGGATTGATGCTTTGATGCATGCCTTAATCATCTGTCTGGGGAAATCTTGATTAGTTAATTTTATTGTAAGCAGGCGGCACAAATTGTGTCACAAGTAGATGTCTCGAAGATGTTAAGGATCGGGTGTTTCTTAAAATGGTGAGTATAAACTCCCCTGTGCATGCATTTGGCATTGTCGTTTCTATATGGGCGGCAGCATTGCTATAAGCTTTGCAGAAAAAATTATTTGCACTCTTTGTGATTTAAAAACTCGGTTTCTATATGGGCCGGTGCTATTTCTATATGCTTTAGTAAAAATAATGTGCACTTTTGTCTTGCTGCCGGGGTTGAGTATTAAGTTGCTTTGCAGGACGGATTTTCGGACCTTTAGGATTGCGGATTGCCGCGGTCGTTTGAAATGAAGATTTCGAAAATTATCCCACTAATTTATGCGTTCTATTTCTTTAGGTCACTATTGTTAGGCTCATGCAGTTAGCTTAGGCATTTTACACAGTTAACTATGTAGATGGTCGAATATATGGGGGGAATGAATATAGTGACCACCAATAATTTAGTTAGATCACAAGTATTAATTAGCGACTTGTTATACTGGTTAAAAATCATAACACATGCATATGTGATCGTATGGTCACAAAATATGTAACTAATATGAAAAAAATATGGCGGCAGAAATAGCGACATTGCAGCTTTAGCTTTGCGAAGAAAATATAGCGATGGTGCATGCAATCGACAAAATAGATTATTGTCAAATTTTAAAATATTCTTAAGGTAATGATGCCCTTAGTTGCTAGTGACTTGCTACTGACAGTACTGTGTATAGGCGACATTCCGCGACAAGCTTGACCGCGGCTAAAGCTAGGCTACTGGTGTTGCTGCACGGAACATATTGTGTGCACTAGGTAAATATCCAAGCCTATATTTTAAATATTTTATTACCGCAATGCATTGCTGAAATTGAAATGTGGATTTCATGTGTATAAATGGTGTGGATATTTAATGTAGTATTTATACCAAATAAGTTTTGACAGCATGCAAGCACACGTTACTACGCTGGTTCGCATACAAACGAACTTTGCGTATGCGATATTCTGTATTAATGTTTGGTTATCATCGGTAAACAACTTGATCCTTGCGCTAATTAATTTAATCGTTTGCGCGTCAAAGAGTATAAACAAAAGTGTACAATGAAATCTCTTGTGTTTAGTTTAACATAAAGTATGTATCCAGTAGCTGAAACTCAACCAAACTGAGGACGGCAATTTTTGTTTACTGTCGGTTTACAGCCGTGTTAATAAAACGGATGCATGCTGTATCGCCTGTATGTCTTTGTTTATATGTCTTTAACCACTCATACATAGAGTTTGTTCGTGGAAAAATTTACAAAACCTGTAACGATGTTGCAAATGAACACGCGCTGAATATTTTGATGGGTATAGTTGCAGATGATGCATTAATTTGACATAACGATGATAATATATACTAATAACTGAAGGCTTTCTAACGATTAACCCGAATTTTGATGCAAAACGCCAATGTATATATGTATATAAAGTATAAAATAATGAGATTTAGGTAGTATAGCTAATAATTTTAGTTAAACATTCAAATGAAGGTATAGCTATTTATGTACACACATACTTGGAACAACACATGTTACTTGTTTGAAAATATTTCCTATTCTTTTAATTAGATAAATTAGTCAATAATATCTTGCGTCAATTATACGCGCAACAGGCGTTCAGACAAATTCGTTAAAACCGTTCATAAACATAAATCGTTCAAACGGCTTCAGATTGAACGTTTATTTATCCGTTCGTATTCTCGACTTTAAACGTTCACATTTTTAGCTGAATTCGTCAAAACGTTTTCTGGGTTCGTTGAAACGTTATTACAGATCGTTCACTACCCGTTCGTTATCCGTTCGTTTTGCCGTTTCAACGAAATATCGTTAACGTACGTTTTCCCGTGGAAGGTCACATATGAAATATTCTTTGAGTTTATTTTTTAAACAATTTCATCGTTGTTTTACTCTAAATTACTTTTCTTCATTTCTTCACTATTATAATGAATAAATGACAACTTGCCTCGTGGAGCCTAACACTTGGTTTCACACATGGCGGTGATTGTTGCAATAGACATCTGGCATAATTACGTACGTCAAACGCAAAAGCCTAATGTTATTCCAAGTTTGATTGGCTCATTAGTTTTGTGGAGCGAATCAAACATCTTGTAGCCTGCTGGAAACTTGAAGCCAAATCTCGAGGTTATGCGCAGTCTTTTCACGCAAATAAACACACGTTTTTTTCAAACTTTAAAAATAATACTTCAACAAGCAAGCAAGCATTAAAAAGTTCTTTTAGAGGACATAAAGTTCATTTTCCACAGCATTTTTACGATAAAAACATCCGTGAAAATTACAAACTATAGTATTTTATATTTATCTGTATCAAACTCGCAATATCTTCCTTTTTTATGAAAAACGTTGAACTTGCGCACATAGTTTGTTTGTAATTAAACTTTTCTCTGATAATGGCCCGTGCTCACGGGCCGAAAGCTTAGAAATCTAATCAATTAAATGGTGTAAACCACAAACAATTAACAACTTTATTTAATAACACCATGCAAAACTTCAAAGAAATCCCTTTGTTTAATTGACAGCGCACGCAAGCGCATTCGAGCCAGCATTTAGTTGGTGCACGCGGTCTTCACAGATCTTCACTTATACCTAATTTACTTCGTCACCAAACAAAATTATAAACGAACGCGTTCTAGCATGGCACCACAAAAACATATTTGTTTACACGCTTCCTCTCCTCACAAAAGGTGAAAACATCGACACGAAATGCTTTCGCAAATTCGACAAATTTCTGATGGCAATCACAACACGGTCTTCGTAAAGAACAAAGAGCAAAAGTTCAATTTAGATAAAGAAATACATGACTTGGAATGTTGGAAACAATCGCGGAATCATGTTTATAGAAAGGAAGAGAGAGAGTTGCTAAATCATCTGGACAAACTTAAGCAACAGCAAGAGTATTTGCATCATCTGGACGAGGAACGAAGTGGTCACGTCAGGGGAAGTCAGGCCTCCACGCAAAGAAGGCACAGTACGCAAGATCCAATTCCCTTGGCTGATAACGCCAGTGTACATTCGCCTTCCAGGAGACACAGTACAGAAGGTTCGTTTTAAACTATAATTTATACAAGAAATACTTTCACAGTTGTAAAATCCCCTCGCCGATTTCTTTCAAAAGGTAAAATATATTGCCCACACGTTAATAGGTTTGTTCATATTTGTCATCTTCATCACCTCTGGTTGACCTATTGCGTTCACCTTTCATTCATTTCTGTAAATTAAATGCCGGGCCAAAGGTAGCGACAGTGCCAGTGTGAATCAAACCTGAGGCCCGCTATTATTTCAAAAATAGTGAATACGGTACATAAAACCCGGGTATTTAAACAAGACTTCCTTCTAATGGTGTATTTGGTAAGTCAAAAAGTAAGTGTTTTATAACAAGGGATTGCGTTCTAAACTAAACGGCGAATTTGTTTACATTTTTAAGGCTAAATTCCTGTTCGTTAAGCGTTCTTAAAAGTCAGTAAAGAACTTACAAGTCCGAAGAACTTGTAAAAGATGTGCCGCAATTCAGACCCTTTCCAGGAAGGTTTTGTACAGTACACGACCAAAAGCACTCAAACTAATTTAACGTACTGAAAGTGCTTCAAGGCTAGTTTTTTCGATCGAACAAAATTTTTCGCAGATTGATGTGAGAGTTCCCTTGATCATGACCGGTTCACAATTGAAAAGAAAAACAAGCGAAAAAAAAACAATACGCCATCGTTAAATTCCTTGCTCCACCAGAAACATGCAGTCTACACGCCTTCAGAAACGGCCTTAAAGATAGAGTTAAAAATTATAAATTAAAAATTTAGAAATGGATCCCCATACAACACCAGTGCCTTCGGTCACACCAATTGCAACTGCAATACTGCCTCCGGTGAAATCTGGTACGGACAAAAGAGCATTACATCGTACCGATGCTCACACAAATATTTGCCTCATATGTCAGTTACCAAAATGGTCTCATGGTCGGCCCTCAGGCGAGGAAATATGCTGCTGCGATCACGAAGGAATGAAATCCTTGACGAGAAGGTATACCACGACAGGATACGAAGCGCACGGCGCACGGAACTTTCCCCCTCCGATACAGATTGGTCAACGACGTCATAGCCTGATGATGGCTCGCCTGAATGAAAACCAACACGAGCACCAACCACACCCACCTGAACACGGGTATACAGGTAGTAAATTCATGTATTGCGATTGACATTATAATAAACGTTTACGCTCCTGCCCAAAAATAAGAGCTAGTGAAAATCATCTCTACAAACCAATAATTCATAACTTTTTTCCATAAGAATGTTAAACTTGAACTAATATATGTGACACGTTCCAAAATAATCAGGGAGCAGCGTGGCAACGTCTTCAAACAACTTAGCATCAAATGTGGTATAACAATTACCTAAAATAGTCGATAAGTGTTTTATCTATTTTAGGCCGTTGTTATACCACATTTGATGCGAATATCTGTGAAAAGTTCAAGGTTTATCATTCTGTACAAGGATATTTACACTCGGGGGACGTGGATTTGATTTATTTCTACGAAGAGGTCATCGTGATTTCCCACCTAGATATTACACTTATATCTAGTCTGGATAACACGTATTTCCTTCGAGTGACAGTTAAACAAAAATGATTCTTATACTTGTCATTGCGTCGCAGGCACTCTTGTGGCTACCAGCGGCAATAACCAGTAACCAGCACGCGTTTCGATGTTTTTTAACTGCAGGAAAAGATGAAAAACATTCTGGTGACCACTTGAACAAGCAACAAGATCACATACATATTCATCGTCACGTGCACAATCATGTTCATATGCATCACGATACTGGACATCACGATAACTTTAATCGTCACCAGCATCAAATGGAGCACGCGAATAGCCATAGAGGTCACGTGCAGAAAAATACTATTAATATGCACGGTGCGCAAGGACCACACATAATAGATCACCATGGCCACCATTCCTCTTTGCACGAACGCGCCCATCATAAACAACACACACGAGAACACACTGGAGATCGACATGCTAGCGAAAATCAAAGACATGATTACCATGGCAACCATGCTGCAAAATTTACACCCAGCAACTCCCCACGAAGATACTCCCGGCAATCATTTACCCACAACGAGCCACAAATATCCCAACACGATCCGATGCATCATAATGGGTCTGGACATCGGAATTACGGAAGACGCCATTCGACGATCGGAAGCTTTGGATATAGTGCCCAGCAATCTGATACACGAACGCGCGATCATGAATTACACTGGGACCGACACCAAGTGTGCCAGTTAAAGGGAATGATAACAGATCCGCACTACAAGGAGCAGCTGGAAGTTGAAAGTGGTGGAACATATCCCTGGTCAGGGCTCTACGCTCCAAACAATGTCAGCATTGAGGATATCAACAATATGAAAAACTGCCGGTACTTACGATTTTCAAAGTTGAATTTGATGAATATGAAGGAAAATCCAGAGGAAGAAGTGGAAGTGTTTGAAAAAAATCAACTGCCTGAATAGATCGTTTGCTGTATCTCAAGGATGTGTTATTGTATTATAAATTTTGCATCGAATATTGTATTTTATTCAAATCTTACGTAATGTAGCATGTATATTTTTACCATGATTTTGCCTGTTTCCTGAAATGAAAGCGTCACAAAAAATAACATATCTTGTTCAATGGTATGAAGTTCAAATTCAATCGATTTTTCAACACAAGAATTGATAGACTTTAAGCAACGAATGGTGTAATATTTTGCCAGAGTTTCTAACTAGACAATGACGACAACCTTAGTCAAGTTCTCTTATCTTCTCGTTCCACCTTTAAGCAGTTTAAGATGCTCAAATCTACGACGTGGACGAACATGAAAACAGCTGCTAGTGTCAGGAGCCCATTTTTGAATGTTTATCGTACGGCTTTGACCAAGTACGCATGTTGTCAAACTGTGGGAAAAAGGGAAGTATTACTTCACGTACGCGTCGTAGTCTCTATATTAGACGGATTTAGATTTACGACATGCACTACAAAGACAACGTGAAAATGGCGAATAGCTGACGTGTTGCGCCTATATATTATGGACATGCCACGTAATTTATTCACCATTTTCATGTCGTTTTTTTCGCGTCCCAAATCTTAATTTCTTTATTATGTCTTAGACGTGAACATGACTGTAAAAATATTACGATAGCTGCATTCGTTCCAACGTTCCTTGGTGTGTGTAATGATGTTGTTACATGCAACAAACCACTTGACTCCAAACTGAGTGTTTCTCATAAACATCAAAATTCCGCATTTCGAGCAAGAAATCTAGAGATAAAATAAATATTGTGGAGGATGGTGAGTGGACATGTTGATATGGCGTTAGGGGCAAAGCCTGTGTCTATAGGAGATTGAAGTGGAGGTGCTAAGCAAAATTTCTGAAATGATGATTGAAAAATGTAAACATTCTCCCGACCAGAGGAGAGTCTATTGAAAAATTGGGATACGGCTATAGATTAGAAAAGTCTTAGTAGGGTGGAAATGGCTTCTTTGGGGAGGGGAAGTGAGCAATAAAAGGCTGACTATTGTCTGCGAGATTAGTAATCTTATTACGCGATAATTGCCTAGGCGGGGACGAGTTGAGAATAATCGTTAAATGAGACATACCTAGCAAAAGAGAGGACTCTTTTATATCAAGATCCTTGCACGTCGCCAGTAGTTTTTGGATTGTCTGAAAACAAAACGGTCATTGGGCGGTCATATCAAGGCAGCTTTAGATATCAACCACAAAATATATTAGAAAAATTTACGGGTTTATTAAAAATGCATTTTTCCGACAACGGAGGCGTAAATTATAAGTAGAATGAGGATCTCCGAACAAAAAATTCCTGTAAAAAACTGCGACATTGTAATCTCACGATGAATCAGAGACAGTTTTTCATTCGCGCAAGAATGGATATGAATACCTTTGGATCGCGCATCCGGTTAAGCTACGAATATAAATACCAAGACGGTGGTATATACAAGGTGTCTCAAAAAACCCCGAAAACTATTGAAATCACTCATTGTTAAAATTTGAATGCCGTGTTCACGAAATTGCGAATGTAATTAAATTTAAATTAGCATAGTTATTGCTTCGAAAGAAAATGGTACAGTTGACCGCGGAACAACGAGTGTTTATTCTGATAAATTAAACGCGAAGCCAAAGTACAACGGAAGTGCATGCGAAAAGTTTTTCGAAAAAAATCGACAAAGGAAATTTTACTGCATCATGCATAAAAATGCTTGTGGCAAACATTTATTATACACCTGTATCCCAACAGAGTGCTTAGTCATTCAAACTATAACAATTACATTGTTATGGGTGATGTTATGAGACACCCAGTATATTCCCATGAATATATGTTCACTCTCGATGGGCCGGATATTATAATAATCCAGGTTGTTGTTGGGCACCTCTAAGCTTACCTCTTCAAGACGTCCTTTCCATTGCGGCTGTGCAAGCAGGAATGCAAAACTATACGGAAACAGATTTTTGATCAAAGCAAACCATGCTTGATGATTCTGGAACAGGTTGTCCTGTTGAAGTGCAAAAATTATCTGAAAAATGCCATTGTCGTATCCAGATATTGCCAGTGTGAACGTAGTTAGAAGAAGTAAAACTGTCTGCAAATTGAACAAAGTAAATGGTGTGTATGTTAGTTATTTCTTAATGCATAAAAATCTTTGGCAAAATTATTATCGATAATTTCAACTCTTTTTCTTGCAACTCTGATAACTGATCATTTGTGTTTTAGGCACATCTGAGTATAGTATGGTAACTTCTGACATTTCTATCCCCATGCTTCTCTTCTCCCATGCGTCCGACACTTGTGGCGTGTAATGATAAAGGGTTAGAGACTTTATGTTCGTGTTTTGTTGACAAATACAGCATTTGCATGTCATTTAAAGAAAAGAGAAGAACATTAAAATGATTGGTATTTCAATAGCGCTGAAAGAACTACAATAGCGCTGATTTAACATCAATTGTATTAGTGCGAAAGTTCAACAACAACGCCTTATTATATTTTCCGTAAAGTGAAAATCAATAGAACGAAACGAAGAACGATTGCGTTAACTTATTGATCATTAACATTTTCGAAACAACAATAGCAATAAATGAAACGACATTTAGCATAGAGAAATATTCATTAATGTAAAGGTGTACAAAGTAAATATTAGAATTCGCATTCTAGCATTCTATCATAATTCATTTGTCTGCTCACACAACAGCAATATAATGATTTATCCCTGGATGTGTTCTCTTGCAAGTAGGTCTGCATGCATAAGTCTGCCCCATGCTGTACATTTCGCAATGGTTAGGCAGTGCACATTCCGTTCAACAGCTGCTATCAAAATTTGTTTTTGAAATTCAACGTTTTGAAGTGAACAACGTCTTCTCATCTGTGCCTTTATAGCTATCTTTTGTTTGTAAATTATGTATACATATTAGAACGCAGATGAAAGAACTTTGTGTAAATGAGTATTTCTTTACGCTAAATGTCGTTTGATTTATTGCTATTGTTGTTTCGAAAATGTTAATGATGAATAAGTTAACGCAATTGTTCTGCGTTTCGTTCTATTGATATTCACTTTACGGAATATATAATAAGGTGTTGTTGTTGAACTTTCGCACTACTACAATTGATGTTCAATCAACGCTATTGTAGTTCTTTCAGCGGTATTGAAATACCAATCATCTTAATGTTCTTCTCATTTCTTTAAATGACATGCAAATGCTGTAAATGCACGCGCTGACCATACAATGAACGAGAAATTTCAATATTGCACGAGGCCGTAGGCCAAGTGCGATATTGAAATTTCGAGTTCATGGTATGTTCAGCAAGTGCGTTTATTTGTAAACAAAACACGAACATAAAGTCTCTAACACTTTTAATATACAATCTCAGTTAATTGATTGCTGCATTGAAGATCAAAGCTTCGTTGCAGGCTGTCAGGCCATGATTTTCATGGGTTATTGCGAAAAAAAAATTTCATGGGTAATTGGGAATAAATTATGATTCCCATGATCTGTCGCCAGGCAACAAAAAACCACGTGATTGATTTTGACCAATCGCGTGAGTAGATGTAGGCCAATGCACAAACATTGTATATTAATTTAAATTTAATGTTCTTCAAAGAGTGCCGATTTTCACGATTATTGAATCGAATATATAATGAGTTAATGTAACGACATTTTCATGTGAATTAAGATACCACCCTAACACAATGAAATGTGATCCATGTTATATTACGTGATTTTTTCGCTAAAACATTTACCCCGACTTCACATTCCATTGGGATATTATGGGCTTATCAAAGTATACGCAACAGGAGTACCCCATCGCTACCTTAGTTTCACTTTTTGTAGACGAAAGTTCTGCCAAGAATTGCAAGATCCATTCCGTTGAAAGCCTGCTGTCACTCTTTAATTCCACACAAGATATTGTCGAAACAAGAGACATCATTGCATCGTATTTTACATCCACTAAAAAAGTGACAAAGTTTAAACGAATAGGAAACATAAACATTTGCCGGGAAAAACTTGTTCATGAAGAGATATCGATTCAATTTATATCTTAATTTTTTAAGACCATGCATCTCGGGACAAAAGACACATGTCGACGTTATCTGTCAGCTACTATGTTGAATATCAATAATTAGTGTATTCACAAAGGTGATAATTGAAAATTCTGACCACTGATTGGTCGAAGGATCTTGGATTATCACGCCGATAATCACCTATAAGTGGGTTTTTCAAAATGGCGACAGTTGTTTCTGTCGAAGTCACAGATAAAGAAATCAAAAATCACCTTCTTAAAACAGTTCCTCACCTCAGGGTCGGTGAATATAAACTCATTCCCTATAAATCAATTAACATATTAATAAAATATACTTCTTACTTGAAAAGAGAGTAAAATCAATACAAGGCTTAAATAATTTCTTCAACATTGATGGATTTTGCAGAATTATTCTTCTTCTAAACACAATGCTCTTCGCAAAACTCTCCTAAACATAAAACATCGTCGCGAAATCAGTTATCTGCTTATAACCTTGGCATATGTTAGTTAAAGAGAAAGAAAGATGTACGTCATAGATAAAAAATATAGTAAACAGTTTTAACCTCTGTTGGTGCCGTCAAACTCTCGATTTCATGAGATTCTAAACATTGAACACAAGCTACTAGTTTCGGTACAAGCATCTAAAATGAATCAGTAATTATATTTAAACAGTTTGCCAATTAACCTTTTACCAAAGACTTTTACCAAACAATGTCTACCTAACCGAGAAATTAAGCTTTTTCCATACTCGACTTCCATTCAGGCTTCGAACCGCGTAACTGAACTTAATCATAGAGTAGAGATAAATCATCCCTCTTGACGAACTCGGGCAAGCAAAAAATGAAAAGAGAGTTCGTCTGTGCATGTGTAAATACGGGCAGACAGATCATCCGTCATACTGTAGTTCGTGTATTTACAAGAATTTGAATGGGGTAATTCGTCTATAGACGCATCATTCGTCTATCAGTATAAATATAGGGAGGGGATAAACTATTTTTTGAATTTGGATTTCCCTGCCATGAATAACTCATTTTGAATTTGGATTTCCCTGCCATGCATTTTCGTTTCCAGCGCTATTTCGTTTAATCTGACATATTCGTCTACATATATAGTTTGTCTTGCGTTATGATCTGTGATAGGAATTATTCGTCTAGATTTGAAGTTTAACATCAACAACGAATTAAATGCGAAATAGATAGTTAAAAGAGTTTACTCTTTTCAAGAGTTTTGTAAACATACATTGTATTTCGCGGAAATTGGACCTGCGAGGACACAGGGAATCAGAATTAGATTTACATTTGTACCTTCAAATCTACCGTAAAATAATTGTATATCTTCTCTATGGTCTCCTTGATACAAAGGGATTTTGGAGGCTCGGGCATTTGCATTACAGAACAGAGACCATCCAGGATTGCTTCAGCTATTCTTGTGTCGACCTTGAACGAATTTGCATCGTATTAGAACGCTTCCCTTCACTATACATTTATTTTACACAAGACTCAACCGAGTACAATTATAAATTAAAACAATATTTAATCATGTAGATCCAGAATGATCAATTTGATTGGCTTACAGCCTAACGTAAACAAACGCGCGGTTTCGCCCTTGTTGCATGATCTCAAAAGAACTCTCATTGGATTTCGCGAATACGGCTGTTACGAAGATGGTTGTGGACAATACTATAGTCTTGTCGAGAAACAAACAAGTTGTAGCCTGAAAACGGACTGTTCGAAACGTTACTGAAATAAAAAATAAAAACCTCTTCTGGAATACTGTTTTGAAACTAAATTATGAAATTAAAACAAACTGTCACAATGTGTTTAAGCATGTTCGTGCAACACATGATTTCTCGGAACCGGCTGCGAGGTGTGGATGTAAAAAACTGTGCCCGAGGCCAAACATAACAAAATGCAACAAATTTAAGTACCAAATAAACTATAAAAATTATAAATTCTGTAGCCTAGATCATGCAGTTGTACACTAGGTTACCATAGCGACTAAATAACGGCAAATTTATTTAAAACGTATTGACTGGCGAAAAAGGCGTAAAAATCGAATTATGAAGTTTCTAGATATTTTTTTATTTCCGACATTCCTTTGCCCTGTCGAGAAAAGTTTTTTTATCGTTTTGTTCACATTCACAGCTAAGCACTATGAAACGCTCCTCAGGCAATCTGTTTTATTTACACAGTCAAAGAAATATTATGATCTAATGGAGAGTGGACAATAAGCAAACAGTGCAATAACATTTTTTTATTTCATCACTTCGAACAAATTAAGAAGATGCACGAAGACAGAAAAATATGCAGAAATGATGATACAGTATACCTCGTCGTTAGAAAAATATTTCGCCGCAATATCCAAAATATTTGTTAATTTCTTCGCAGAAAGAATATTCAAAAGTTGAGGCAAACACGAAAATAGTCGAACTTGACAATCAGTCTAAAAGAGAACACAGAGCAAACAATGAGTCAGAATCACACAAGCTAAAATTTTGAAACAGGTGCAACAATCATGATCCATTAGGTAAACGGATATCTTAATTTATCTCCACGGAAATTTAGTATTTCAAGTATAATGAACATCGTTGAAGACTACTATTTACTGTATCCTGGCACGTGCCGATATCATTTATTCCTTTATGAATAGCAAGACAATTCGTGATTGTTAAAGAACTTCAATCAGTAACATATAAATTCCCTTAAATATTAGGTACCGTAATTTGCTTTATAACTCCAATTTTGTTGTACTTTTATGGCATCAATTATATTCCTGCGCGCTTTACGTGTGGTATTGTATTTGTATTTGTATATTGTATTATCGAACAGAGCTAGGAGTCAGTTTTGATCTAACTTTCTTCAACGAGCTAAATTCTACGTATGTAAGGTGTGCCACACTATAAAAAATAAGCTATGTAGTAGGAAAATCTAAATGCATTAGACTATGATAATCATGTTACGGCGTTGCAGCTTCTTTATATACTGTAAATGACCATGGCCTTTACCATGGAAACGTTTATATACATGTGTATTTTGTAAAGTGATGTGATCACGGATTCAATTCGATGATATCAGAAGAACATATTATAATTTAAACACAAATATAGATTGTGTGACTATATACAATGGAACTTACAGAAAAAGATAAGTAAACCGATTGCGTCAACCAACTTGGAAGAAAACGTGCTGTGGCTGGCGATGGTGTTGAACATAATGCAAGTTCCAAAAAATGGAGAGTTGTACTCTTTCCTTCAAAGAATGAACAAAAATTTATCCAGTTAGGAATTTTAGGGGAGCAAAGAATGATCCTGTAAACATGCAGAATGGACTCAGTCCGTCCCATTTGCAATAATTATATTAACAATTGACACTAAAGCTTTTTTTAGATTAGCGACTTTTGCTCTTATACGAATAAATGCACCAAAACGACCATGCATGACTGCAAATGTATATTATAGGTTGAAAAGGAGGCAGTATGAAGTACCGCTCTCCCTCCTTTCCGATTTATAATCGATACAACTGGCACTGCTTAACAACCAAGTGCCAAGTTTACTATACAGTCATACCAACCTGTATAAATTTTTATCAAAGGAGTTATGATTCCGTTCCAGTCTACAGGAGGCAAGGTTTCTTTTGGACCGTAAGTGAGCACTTGAAGTATTATATTGAGTACTTCTTCCGACTCTTTGGTTACTAAAACATAGTGAACGCAAAAAATGAAAAAAAATGTATTCTGTGGAAAATAAAGAGAAATACGTTCGCGCCAACCTTCTTTCCCTAAACTGATCATGAGTTGAATTAACCAGTTTAACACAGAGTCCTCTCCAAGGTAGTCCAATGTATCCGGAACTTGAGAAAAGAGAATTAAATAGTACTGATTTTAAACTTGGTTTTTAAGTACAACTCAATTGCTAAAAAAAAGCGAATGACGTCAATATAAACTACGCTTGTACACAGAAAATGTGATTCTGCAAAATATATATATCTTTACATTGAAATAAAGCTATCTTCACTGCGAATGTCTTTTGATCATGCTATGAACAGGAATCATTTCCCATTTACAGAAATTCTAGCACGCCATTGCACAATAGTGAAACGGTACTTGCCGAATAACATACCATTTGGTTGATTGCATAACCGATTCTTGCTGGCATAGTATAATTTCCCGAGGTTCTTGAAAACAGTTCCGCTTAAATTGTAGTCACCCTGGATATTGAGCAGCTTTACAATAAAATGTGTAATAGTATTATTGAATAAGTTATATGTGCTTATCATTATAAATATATTCAAAATTTCTTATGTGTTTACCTGTTTTAGAATTTTAACTCCGTCTTCAGGCGTAATCCCCGCAGAATTGCTTGTCTATAAGAATAACATCATTTTGTAACTTGACAAAATTGGAACTTCGAATGTCAATGAGCTTAATCTTAATCTAAAAAGTTGTCTGTAATCGAAATGAAAAGTTTGTCGTCTGAAACGGCCGTAAGCGGCAAAAAAATACAAAAAATTCTGATGAAAAATAATCAGGAAAAATGTTCAGACTGTTTTTCGATAACTTGGCTTACCTGTGTCTGATTAAAGAGGAATGAAAGTCCAAAAATTGCTGCAATGCGAGAGTTCAACGAAAGCGACTACAAAAATAAAAATACAATGGACCTAGATGAATAAAGTGCATGACGTCATAACGTGACAACTTCATATTCACGAAGCTTCAGGATAATTTTAAAACACACACACACATCGCTCTAAACGCATGGAAGTAACTATGATTATTAAATCGTCAAACTTACTTTGACGTAATTGCGTGATTAAATACGACGTAATTAGATATAACAAACTACGGGTAGTCGATGTTTTTGAGAAATGTAAGTCTTTTTTTCTAACAAGGAAATTATAGGCCAGTCCACTCTCATACTGGTAAATTTACTTTGTGAATAGTTATAATTATTCATTGTTCAATAAATTTATTTCATAGAAAAGATAGCATTTTGTTTTTAACCAAAGACATTTTCAAAGCGAATGAAACATAATACAAATGATAATTCAGTCGTAGATTAGGGGTAAGTCGGAATAAATTACACGGGCTAGTTTCGAATTTAAAATATTTTAAAAAGAAAATTCACCAATATGAATGCAAGTTAGAGCTTGAATAATTTATTCTGACTTCCTTTGGATCTACCACTGCATGACATAACGGAATCAGCTAGAGTGGACTGTGTTAGAGTAGAAGGAGAGAAATAGAACTGCCCTGCATGTATGATGAAAAAGGTTTTACCCTTGTATACCATAGTATACCCTGCATACATCTCATACTTACAAATGTGTCACCCATATTATATTTCATTCACTTTGTCAAAATGGAAACGTTAGCTCATATATGGATGCGGGGTTTTTTTTGGGTTATTATATTTATATTACGATTAAGACTTCTGCCTGGTTCCTTGCACTTATATTGGGTAACGACCATTGCACAACTGGGTTTTGAACTAAGGGGCTTAAATACGAAAATAACATTATCGTTCGATTGGGAGGTCATTTCTCTAAATGTAATAAAAGATAGACTAACCTTGTCCGAGGCAATCGCCTTCCAGTGTGCCGTCCACTCACGAACGACTTCAGAATTATCGATGATACCACAGCCTTTTAAGTTGCAAAGCAGCATTCCAAATGCTGAGGCTAAATCAACGCTCTGTGAAAATATGAGGTCTGTTAACGATCTGCTGGATACTGTTGTGAAATTTCTCTAATATACGTATATAAATTTTATCAACAACCCCCACCTCTGGAAATGTTTCTGTGACTTCCTTAATCATATTAAATGTCTTCAGTACAGACTCAACCTCCAGGCAATCTGTAGCAAAACGGCTCACAGTACAACATGCTAAAGCAATTCCAAGTTCCTTGAAACAAATATGGTAATATAACTGCATAATAACAACTATTGGATTTTTTGCCCAGAGTAACTAATAAAAAGTTACAGAATAACTGATCTCTATATGTAGAGCTATGTAGAGCTTCGAACCAACTCAGACTGCAAGTGCGCTAAACATGTTAGGAACAAAACTATTTCTTAAGGCAAATAGCTTCCAATGAAAACTTTTATCTCACAAATCACAATAATATTGAAAAATATTCTTAAATCAGCAGCTGTCATACTTGGTGAGCTTAAAATTTTGTTTTAAGCTTCAACGTTTCAGGCAACACCTTTGAATTAGCTGGGGACATGATATTTTCGAATATTGTAATATTGTGCCATAGCACGCAAAATAACAGGAGCTGTACAAGAAGGAAAAATGTTCTAGCAATCGAAAAGTGAAAAAATACACAGGGCTATCTTAGCGCTTCATTAGTTTGAAATGCGTTTGGAGCATGAGGAGTGCCACGCGTTTGACCTGGCCTTATGCTCTGGACCATATATGTTTATGTACCTACATTATCTGTACTCCAAAGTTTAAATTCATAAACAACACTTCACCTGATATTGAAAACTTACGTTGTAAAAGGTATATCATATTCCTTATAACACGGGAAGTGACTCAAAATACAACACAGCTGTACCTGTAATGTCTTACAATCCTGATCACGTTCGACACGTTCGTTGTTAAAGCATTCCACCATCTTGGAGTACAACGATTTAGCGCGGTCATTTACCAAAACGTCAGTATCGTTACTTAGTGAAGACATTGCCAAACCAAGACCGTATATCGCTCCCTCTCTAGAAAGAAATGTTTAAATAGAATTCAGCAACGACCTAAAATAATAACACTCGGGTGTCGAGGTATATAGCCCACTTTTTTCCATGGAATTATGTAACCTATCGATTTCTAGTTTACGCCAATGAAATTATTAACAATCGGTAGTATATATAGCTGTATTAGGCCTAGGTTCAATATGGCATTATGGTCATACTAATCGTTTGAATAACTTTGCAAATATAACAGGGTCCATTATGGTGGTAGTTAATTAACACGCATTTTTCAAATGGTATATATATGCTGGGATAGCCGAACTTCATGTAGAACAAGGGAAAATAACAATAAACGCACGTGTTGTTTGATTCACTGGATAAGGCTTCTTTTCTTAAAGCATCAAAGGTTGTTGCAACTAGTATATCTCCCTAAAATATAAGACAGTGCCAGTTTTTAGAATACAGTTGCTTTGCTCGATAAACGCCTTCTTTAAAGGAGAGAATTACTACAATAGTGCATGGGGAGTGCACGGGCGGCATTACTTAGTTCTCTCCATTCCATATCAGGGAGCGCAAACGGGTTACTTAATTTTGACTAAAGCCAATAAATATCTATATGGAATGCTATATGTATAGTGAAATTAAAATTGCGGCAATACATGGTCACGGAATCTACAATAACATTATTTTCTACCTATACTTCAATCCTTTCTCGATGGAGTTTCAGCAAAACAAGCTTTTAGCTCATAAAATCATGATGCCACGTATCTCAAATCGAAATATCTGGACACTAAGATTTGGGCCCAATTTTTAAAAAATCGAGAAGCCGAAAGAATATTCGCATCGTTGTCATTTTATTGCCATGCATGCCGGGTTTATTTTGTATCGCGACGGTTTGGGGATTTCCGATGAAAAACAGCGGTTGAAAATAATAAACTTTGGCCTGTATGACTTAATTGAAGCAGCAATACGTGGCATGGATGAATGGATATCAGCGGGAAAGGTTATCGATACAGTACTTAACCGGGGCAATATACTATACCTCCTGTCCCAAAGAATCACTAAAGAAAAACGACGAAAAAAATAAATAAAATTATAGGCTAAATTTTGTAAACCTTGTTATAGGGCCTAGATACCCGAAGCATCACTTTAAGGAGTGGTCTTTTTCACCCTGCATTCTGGTTCCGGCAGCGTTACAAGGACGCTATGGTCAACCTGCCTAAAGCAGAGGGTTGTACGTAGAACGATAATTCGGGGGGGGGGGGATATGCAGAACTGATTATATATGAAGAAACACCTTTCCTCAATTATCGTTCTATTTACGCCACTACTAAAGCAGTTCAGATTGCCTGTCCCAAATAAAATGCATACAAACTCACAGATCCGAAACGGATAACCTGGTATAGTTTTTCTTACCTGATATTTGTGTCATATAATTTTTGTACAATACTTCCCAACGCTATGCAACAATGTGTTTGTACAACAGTTTGACTGTCTGCCCTGGTAAAAAAACAGCACGTATCTTTTAATGTTGTTATTTCGTGGCTCCATTTTCGGAGCATGTATAAAAATGGTGTAAAAGGGAGGGTGTTACAGCAACGTATACAAAAAAGTAATTTAGCTTGCATGTAGGTACACATAAGTTTTTAATACGGCAACTTTTACTTTGCAGTATTAAATATACTAAAGTGGTGTACCTACACGCTAAATTACTTACAGAATGTTTCCATGCAAACATACAAGAATATATAGTATACAAAATAGCTATTGAAAACATCAAAGTCTAATATACTTTGCCTGTTCTGACATTCTCGTCTGCAATACTTCAAGCACTTGTTTGAAACGCTCAAATTCAGCATCAATTAGGCATGGTGTGATTTGAGCCAATGCAATGGCAGCTGCAGCTTGAGCTAACAATGTTGTGGATGAAACCTGCATGTTTAAAATGGACGTTATTTCAGCTATAAAAAGCAACACCCGAGATCTGGAAGCCATGACTATATGTACTCAAATTATGTATACTTTATCATATTTTACATACTCTTTCGATTTATTAAAATGAAAATAGCTCGATACACTATATCAATAGCAAGAATAGGCAGGTGATAGCACAACTCGAACTAAGAAAAGCCTAATTAAATTCTTATGCAGCTATCTATTCTTCATTTGTTTATTATATTTGATATACTTCTAGAAAATTCACTCGTTTCCATGCACAATCAATGTAACTGTTTTAGTCATTCGTTAGTCTCTTACTAACTTAATTAGTAAAAGTGTGGTTCCGATAACACTAGCTGCAATATCCGATAGCTGTTAGATCCGATATGAAGTTGTTTGGGAGGCATTAGCCTCCTCCGCAGGAATCTCTTATGTGCTTATATGAGATATATTAGGCATGGGTTAGCAGTGTAGAAAGGCCTGCGGAGGAGGCTAGGTTGGCGGACGTGAATGAAGCCTAAAGTGAATCTTAGAAACAAAAAATATAATAAACAGATTTGAAACCTTTAAAATACGTTATTAAATAGTTTTACGAATTCTGTCATATATTTTAGATAATAGAAGCCTTATAATATATGGCTTTAAAATACTTCTAACTGAAAAAAAAACGTTTAAAAGAGGCGTAACCAAGTTTCCAGACAACATAACAATGTGCAATATTTTTATTTTTAATTTTTCACTCTTACCTGCTTTCCCCAAGACAGTGGAACCCCAACTGTTTTTAATTTTCTGTCAAGTGTAACTATCAATGTGTCAGCGACACACGCAATCCACTCCTCGGTGCTAATACAACCTTCACGCTTGTAGTTTGCCACCAGTTCCTGATTAGTCGTGACATCATCGCTTGTGCGAACGAAGACAGCATTTGCCAAAGCAGCCAATGCTAACAAGGAATTGCAATGCATAATTTGGCTACCTCTGTAATTATATGAAAACCAAAATACCTGTGGTTAGAATATAACAAGGTATACCGGAACTAGGGAAGCCAGTGGCGGGCCACTGTCTTGGTTCATTTTATTACGCGGGTCATGTCGCAGCTTTCGGAAGCTTTCGTTCAAATGGATAATGCTTTTCTATGCTTTCTAAAGAACGAAGCTATTCTATTGGTTGAAACAGAAATGTATTGTGAAGTCCAGCCAATGAAAATCATTCTTACGAGAAGCTGCAAAACTACCCTATTAGGCGGGAAGTGTGCGGCGGGAGATGCCCTTTCAATTCATTGTAAAAATTTTCCATATGATGTAATTTGTTGATTTGGTTCGTAAAACGATAGCATACAAATGCAAGGGTAGCTTAATTGTATGGCAAAAACCACTGATGTTTTACTTAATTATCGTATGTATCATGTGCCCTGGCGCCTAAATCTGCTTCCAGCCTCTGTCAAGTTGTTAACTTTTTGGCGCAACCATATAGGCGTGACTAAACGCCCCGCTCTTGGCTGTTAAGGCTCGAATAAATGTTGAGAGTGATGTTACTGAGTGGAAGCAGTTAGGCTTTAGGTGCGTGATTGCATGCATGATGATGGATGAATACAATTTTTGCCATGGAGTTTACTTTGGTATTAATCAAGGTATGTATTAATCAAGGATTTTAATCACCTATACATTTCATGCATAATTAGGACAGCATAAAATATAAGAAGATAGCGGCCAATGCATGAATAAAGACTAATTATAAAGTACCCGAAATTTGAAGGCAGACTTTTCAATTAATAATATTATTTCCTTACTTTGATGCAGCCTTGAGAAGATCTGTTAATGCATCTCTGGTCCTATAAGAATTGGGGCAAAAATCTGATTTTCATTCGGAACTATTGCCGTGCAATCATTTCACCAAAGAATCTTAACCCTTATTATATCAATTTCTCGCTAAAATAATTCTGTCCGGATATTTGATTATTTGATTGATTGCATATAAAGCATATAATATGATAAGCTTACCAGGACGACGCATTCTTCAAGCCTTCGTTATATGCCTTCTCGTCAATTTGTCCGCGTTCATTCTGTAGTTCTAACTCGGCTCTCCGTCCCTAATAAGAGTAAAGGTATAAGTTTACTTCAGGTAAACAATGAAATAAATACAGTAGTCCCTCAACATTACATATGCGTTAATCATCCATGCGTTTACATCTCGTGTAAAACACAACATGACATTGTTTTTTAACGCATGTGTATGTTTTGCTTCGGATAAAAATTTCGAAACATATATACAGGCAACAAAAATTGCATGAGTGAAAGATTCTCCAGTTTGCAGGGCAATATTTTCGTTGATTTAGTCACGCACTATATTTTGGTAAGAATTAATGCTTTACTCCAAATCCATCGCGGACTTCTAACAGGAACAACAAGAAAATATTGTATTGAGAGCCTTAACACACTGAAAAATTATTCTGGCGTCAAGTTAACTAGTTGCTTCCTTTTGGTACTTTTCACTTATATCGGCTTGTTTCATGTATCGCGCAGCGGTACAAATTGCGGTTCAATCGTCGGAACCTATTATAATTGTCAGTTTATTATTACTATAATCTTTTGGTATAGGCACTATTATTTCATATCAAAGTCCATTTAACAGTAATTATGCTGGGTATGTTAAATTTTGATTGATAGGCAGTGCGCAAGGCTAAAGAATTTCTAAATGTAGAATGTCCAGCATGTCCAGGATTGAGCAAAATAAGAATGCTCTGCGGTATAGAACATATACAAACTCGAAAACATCTTCGCAAGCTCAAAGACGTCTTGTCAAATGAAGACTTCGTACCCATTAAATTGATGTTCACAAAATGTAAGATATAAAACAAAATCTAACGTTGTCTATACATTAATACCACCATCATGTCGCATTTTTAAATTGTTAGCAGCAAGAACATCTCGTGCTATTAGGTGATGTGAAAGTGCGATTAAACTATAGGCAGCCTAACTTTTCTTTTTTATCACAGATGCTTTATTCATACCTGAACATAAGAATCAAAAACTCGATTCATAAACAAAATCCAAGCATGAGAAATTTCAATATTTGACCGCCAATCAGAAGACTTGACAGGAACCTTTAGGAATATAGAAAGTGCAGAAACTATGATTAAAGAATGATTGATAACAAAAGGCCGATGCGAGAAGAAAATAGCAGGGTAACAATGGTAGGCAATGAAAAAAAATCATACATATACGTACATCTTGAACCAACTGATTAATCAGTTGACGATATAATTTAATATTGTTTACAACTTGACTTCTTATTGGTTTACCGGATCTCTTCTCGGCATGAATTTCATAAGAATACAACAAAGATACTAGAAACAAAATGCATTGCATATGCAAAACAATCTACTTTGTGTATATTACGCAGAACGATATCGACGAAGCTAGTTCAGACATCCTGACATATAATATGGGATATGAAATCATGGGATACATAATTATATATAGGTAGCACTGTTTTAAATTTTTTCAACAACTATAATAGAGGGTTACAAATTATTATATTGTTCTCTTGAGTGTTGTTGGCTACACTCTGTCAAATCCCTCAAATCACTTTAGCAAGATTTCCAGTCTAGATAAAACCTGTTTTTCATATTTGCACAACCGCGATTGCATGCCATTACGAGATATTCTCACGGCCAAAATTTCCATACGATTTCACACGATGGCGTATAAGAAGTCGCATTTTTTATCGCCTATTTGTTGGCTTGGAATCTTCGCGGGCAATTAAAGTCCTCGTGGATAATGTAGAAAAATTAGCAAGTGACAACGATACCCTGATGCAGACAAGTTAAAAATTATTATTTTTACCCTGCTAATTATACGTTAACCGTAGGATTCAAACGGCAAAAGCAATCTATTCGTTTTGCTTCGACGTTTTTGTCGCATTCGTTCGCTTAAAACCAGGTAGCATCGTTCATTGTTTACAAATGAGGACCGCTTCAAATGGAATGTATTTGCTGTTCTCTCTCTCGGCTTATATGCTTTAGTTACGCTAAAACGAGGCTGTAAGGGCCAAAACATTGATCCTCGTTTTCGTTGTAAAATTTTCTCCGAAATTTTGATCAAAATAAAGAAAACATACAGATGTTAAAGAAGGATGTTTTGCATCCGTTCACATGACTCATAAGAATAAAACTTAAAATCCATTTTAAACAACGACGTCTAGTTGACTTAATTACACGAATGGTCCAAGATAATGATAAAAAATTCTATACCTGCAATTGAGGACTTTAGAGATGGTTGTTTGCATTTGTCGTATTGTTTTTTCAGTTGTTCGGGAATAGAGGACATTGATTTGTTTTCGCTAGCTTGAACTGCTTTCATCTTGCTATGTTCCACGCCTCGTGGAAGGTTTGAGATTTCCTGGGCTACAATGCTTTTCAAAAACTCTTCCAAACCTAAAGAGAAGTGCACAATATTGCAACTAATAATATAACTTTAATAAACTTCACAGGCGACAGATAAAACACTGCATGGCAGATTAGTTGCATAAACAACAGCAATTGCCTGTATAGCGCTGTTATGCAAGGCCTCGCTGCCAATGACGGTTTCATCAGAAAGCTAAGCATCACTAAGATATAAACTTTAAGGGATTTTTTTCACTACTTCGCAGAGCTTCAAACCTTAAAAAATACGTTAAGCTTAGTTGACATTATCTCGAATGCATTGACCTAAAAGTGTTACCTTGATAACAACCAGGGAAGATTACTTTTCTCTGCAAGAGCTCTACATAAAAATATGCAGGAATCGGTAGAGTTTCGATGTCCATTTCTTTCTCATTTTGTAAACACTCTTCCATCATTTTCTTAATCTTTGGTGTTAAGAGAAGACGCTGGGTAACTGTCTGACGAGTCTAACGAAAACATAGTGTAACATTTAGTAATGCATGTAAAGCATTTTAAATTTTGTCTCTCTCACGAAAATGGCGTTACATTTCACTCATGCAGCCAAAGATTCAATTTGATTCAAGTCCAGACATGGTTCTTTTTCAATTTTACTATGGGCAGTAAGAAGCAAGATAGGAGGTAGGCTGTCTTAATTTTAAGTAGAGACTGGGCGATCGAGGGCAAAAAAAACCTCATTTGTTTTTTTGTATCATTTGTTTTCCATCGTAATTATCGCTACTCTGGTTTTAGTAAATGAAAGTAATCACCACACAAAGATTAACTTTCACGACCCAACGTTTCGACACTCCGGTCTAGTGTCTTCATCTGGGGTGATCTGATGTTGAAACTCGGTTCCTTATATACTCTCAAAATGACGTCATCTATTAATTAAGAATTAAAAAACGAGTCGCGTGCCTTTATGGTGTAATAATGCACGATGGGGGAATGTTGGGAGAATACGAGAGAAGCTTGTAGAGTATTCTCCCAACATTTCCCCGAGTGCATTATTACACCATAAAGGCACGCGACGAGCTTTTTTAATTCTTTTATAATATAAGAAGAAATTATAGGGCAACAACAAAATTTATTTATTTGATCAATAATGAAATTCTCCTTACATGTTATTTAAGATGTTGCTTAGCAACAAAAACTTCAAAAGCCAGAAGCGTGCATTATGGCCTCAAAATGCACGCGCGGTAGCCAATCAAATTGCTCATACTTATATTATAATCAGATGTAAATATTCTTTTGGCAAATAGCTTCCGTCATCCCCATTAAGGGCACAAAGACTCGCATTAATATGCCAGGCTTCCAAACAACGCCTATGTCCATAACAAACCTCATTGTTTTTTTCAGTTAAAACAAATTCCTTCTTGTTTAAATAATTGTCCGAGTTCGACTGAATTAACCGTTGCATGGTGCGGTATACGGCGTGAAAATGATTCAATCACATATACAAGTCTCGCTAAAACTAACCTGCTTTGGAAGGTGTCTTATTAAAAAATCTTTAGTTTCAAATTTTGACAAAGCTTTGTACGCTGCATCTGATATATCTTCATTCTACAAAACGAAATTCTTTTAGAATGAGCAGATACCCTAGATTTAACAAACATATATAAACGGAGATATCAAAATACCAAAGGATGACTAAAAATATATATCTCTTTACAAAAAGTATTAACACTAGTTGTTAGCAATTATCCATGAGAAAAAAAACACTGTCAAATCATGTGCATTTCCGTACATAATTTTGATGCATATCTGTTCGAAAAATGCTATCTTGAATTTTAATAGGTGTTCTAGAGAGTGTAGAACGGTTATATACCTCATGCTCTGAATATCTCCAGAGAAACAACAATACGTTTTCTTTGAAATTCTAAACGAAATACAGGAATAAACATCAGGCATTTATTCCGAAACCACTATAGTTACAGAGTAATAATTCAACAAAATTACGCATGCACAAAACTGGAAAAACCTCTAAATTGACGCTCTTCATTCTGGAGGACTCCAGCGGCTAATTGGATTTCGTGCAGGAATATATATATATATATATATATATATATATATATATATATATATATATATATATATATATATTATATATATATATATAATATATACATGTTTAAAAATTTGTAATCCAGGCATATTTGTTTATCAATAAATGTTCTCCGGATTTAAAATTGTTTTTTATTGAGCTTTCGACTTGGTACTTCGAGTCTTCTTCAGAATATCTAAATTATTTACATGTGTATAGCTTTATATATTTAAGTTTCGCGCTGTTCTTTAAGACTCTGTATACGTTGAGAGCGTCTGATTGGTTGTTTTGAAGTTGATCTGATATGAGTGGTAGTTGAGGGATGCGTTGTCATGGTTGACTGCATTTCGTTGTCAACCATGACAACGCATCCCTCAACTACCACTCATATCAGATCAACTTCAAAACAACCAATCAGACGCTCTCAACGTATACAGAGTCTTAAAGAACAGCGCGAAACTTAAATATATAAAGCTATACACATGTAAATAATTTAGATATTCTGAAGAAGACTCGAAGTACCGAGTCGAAAGCTCAATAGCTCAATAAAAAACAATTTTAAATCCGGAGAACATTTCTTGATAAATATATATATATATATATATATATATATATATATATATATAATATATATATATTATATAATTATATATATATAATATATATAATATAATATAATATATATATATATATATTATATATATATTAATATATATATATATATTAAAATATTTCTAAATTTAATCCTATCAAGAAAATTTGCAAACCTCCAACAAAGTAGATTCGTGAATTCAATTAGAAAAGCTATTATGTAGTGCGTGGATTAACATCAGTGTAAGGGAATATCTCTATATAGCACTAACCTCATATTGCTTTGAATCAACAACCGATGACGGTACGAGAGAAAACAAATCACACAGGCCACGCAGGACCATTGGGTTAGAATGATGCTCCAATTTAGCCTTAAAAACCTCCCAAATCGTTGCCAAATTTATAACCTATACGAGGTAATTATATCCACTGAATTAATTAATACAGCGAGAGTATGAGGGGTGTGAAAAGAGATTTTTAATCACTACGATTGCCTCCAAGAAGAATATTGCACACTCTATATAAAAAGAGTTCTCTAATTTAGCTCTTCGAAAGCAAAAACAAGAATTATGATGATAAGTTTACTCTTCCGTGAAGCTACTTTTCACGTGATAAACAAATTGTCATAAGGAATAATTAGAAAAATAACAATAATATTAAAACGAAAAAGAGTGCTTTCTCGTGTATGAGCATATGCATAGAAATTTTGTTCATGTTAAATTTGGCTTTTGTAATTAATAAATAGTTTTAACGCATGGTCGCACTTGACCCTTACCTCTGCTGCAACCAAAGTTTCCAGGGAATCCAAAGCAAGACAATAATATTCACTTTCGAATCCTTATCAGCATTTTCATTAATAATCGCATCAATCATGCCAACGAGATCTTCCGCGTGTTGAGAAGGTCTAAAAATACAATGATACAGATTTCCAGGCTGACTTACCAACATAATGCTAAAACGTTTTCCAGGCCAGCCCAAAAAAAAACTATACAAAACGACGAATTTGGAGCTATATCGGCACCTGTTACCCCCATCGACCACTGCGCTCGTACACAAAAGCTGTTGCTTAGCTCGTCCACTGTACCTACACTGGCATAACCCCAAATTTTTAAACCTTTGTACACCGGTTACAAATGTTCCGGTTATGGAACATGGAGAAATTTCGTATTAGATCAATCAGCAATTTATTTACACTTTCTGTAACCCAAATAGAATTGACTATATTTCCGGTCAAAAAGCACATTATTTACCTGGTTATATGCGTATCAAATATTCAGGCATTCTAATGGGCTTTACCTCAAATTCCTCATTTTTCATTTATGGGGGAACGACAGATGCGTTGACACTGGAAGTTTTTAAACCACTTTGCCTGATTCTGAAATAACAGTTACCATGTCTGGATCTAACCCGCCCATAGTAGATTATTCCCCAGGGATTATTCTAGGCTGGATTTCTAGGATTCTAGGCCAATTTCTTTTAAATTCGCTCTGCAGTAATCTCGCGAGTCTGGAGGTAAAGTCCCGCGAATTTGGCTTCACAAAAAACAATAGGAGGTATCGTTCCAGTGATTTATTAGATTTCAAAGATATATACTGCATACGTTATAGGTTAAACTTTGTTGTCATGCAGAGCATTTTAACAACCAAAAGTGGCAGAACACAGTGCTGTTCTGATAACCAACTTGCGAACCGTAATTTTTCACTAACAAGTAATTAATCCTGGCGACAATTTGAAGAAATTAAACCATAAACAAACCTTTCTCTACAGATATCCCTTATTGTCACAGCTTTAGCCAGTTGAAGTTCGGCCCAGGACTCCGGGTTTAAAGATAGTGTCTTTTCTTGAAGCATGGGGTGCAGATGCTTAAAAACTCGTGGTTGGGACATCCAAAGTTTAAACATTAATCTAAGAGTAATTGCTTTGAGTTCGGAATTGTTGTTAAGAACCAGCAATATACCCAAGACTTGTTTTACGCAAACCTATATATCGATAAAAAACGTCACGTTAATACGTACGAGTTTTCCCGCCTGAGAAAGGTGAGCTAACTTTCAAATTAAATTGCATTTAATCAGAGCCATGCACTATGCAAAAGTAAGGCTAAAACTTAACAGCTGCCGTCAAAAAACAAGGTCGATCTTCAGGCCTACGCGAGTTTAATTATATCCAAAGTGCAAGAGCCCTGAAGCCGATATGACAGCAGAATAACTGAGAGTTGTTTTAAGGAGTTCGAATTCACAGACGCAGTTCACTGACGTCATAATTCCTAAAGGTTGTACTCCAGGGCCCGGTTATACGTAAGCTGCATAACATTATTAGTAATTTTTTCAATCGCTTTAAAATTGCTCGTTGTTGGGTGAAATATGGCTTGAAACATTGGTCACTTTAAATAATGAACTTTTAGAAAAATCACTATTACGCTGGATAGCTTTATCGTAACTGGCCCTGGATGCTTCATTGTCTCACTAAAAGAATTGTAATGTGAGCGGTGTTGGCTTACGTGATTTTTGCGAACAGACATGCATGCAGTAGCCTGACCATGCAGCCTGGCGATTTGTCCCGCTACGCTAATATTTCGGTGTTCATTGACTGTGAAAACAATAAATTTCTAAAGACATGAATAGTTAAAATAACTCGAAATTTAATGGCGGGACAAAATCGCAAAACTGGCTACGCCACTGCCAACAGACTATTGACATATTGATATTTGTCAAGTTAGACTATATGTTCATTTCTCCTCAGTTGTTCGTAAATAAGATTGCTTTAATTAATAAAATCTGGTGGTTAATGTGTACATTATGGTATAGATTTATTCTATATATTTTAACAAACCTTATGGGTCGCAAGTTTAGGAATGGTCTGAAGCAAATGAAATTTCTCCTCTGGTGTTGAGCATCTTTCCATTTTAAAAAGCATCAATGGAAAAAAGTACGGTGCCTATGAACGGGGATTATAAAAAGTTGTTTACTCTAGATCGGGTTGGTAGGTTTTCTGAATAAAAATATATAACCAAATATTATTGACAGAACATTTGTTTTATTTGTTTAAAACAAAGGAATCAAAGAGCCGCAAATATAACAATGTATGGCTTATATTTATTCAGTATCACACCAGCCCTGCTCTACATAGTCATAGAGAAAGTCTCAAGTCGCCAGATTTGATAACATGCATAAGAGTTAGTTGTCCACAGAGTAAATTTGGTTGTGCTGATTGTTACCTCCGAAATTAACAATAATAACTACCTGTGTTGGGTCAGCTTTGCATACCGATACTATGGTAGTCAGAACATGAACAGTTATCGAACTGTTACAAGTCAACAAGAAACTTGAGAGAAGTAATGAGATGAAACTTAATTCTTTATTGATCTGGCTGGAAGAAGATAACGATGTCTCCACAGAACGCAGCCATTGCAGGAGTGCTGACTCATCATTGCTAAAGAATAAAAATGAAAGTAAAACGTCAACGTAACCTAAGATTTGCGATATAAACTCGATTAAATGCTTTTTAGCAGCCATTTTGAAACGTCTCTGTTGCTAATAGCAACGACTGCCAGGCACAAGTTCTGAATAGATTTAGGTATGTTGCCTGAAAGTTATGTAAAATTTTAGTCTTCTATATAGTCAAACGTTTAGATGCTGAATATCCCTGTTTAAAATGTGCATTAAAATTTTCGAGAAACTGTAGGGAGCCACCTTAATTGAGATACTAAAAAAAGCTAGTTTCCGATCAAACCAACTGTCCTGCATTGATAGAGCAAAAAATCAAGATTCTATTTGTCTGAGTCCGGGAAGCACAGAAAGACTCCTATTAACCAGGGCCAGGGATATACATACAATAAGCCATCTAGGGCGTTAGGGGGGGGGAGGTAAAGACTAGTTGCCAGGCATGAGTGGGGTGACCAACTGAATATTAGAATGTATGTTTGTTGGAAAAACTATAAAACTAAGACGGATTGTCAGGGCTTCGAAAAAATACACTAAACTTCCAAATATACCCGAGGATACTTCAACCTCGTACATAATCTTCCAAACTAGTTTGCTGCACCCCTCCTGTAACCCTCCGCGCACGCCCAAGTAAACTATTCGCTGGTTCTTACTAAAGAAAATTTTCCTTAGATGCAGCCCGAACAGAAAAATGTACTTCGTTTTTAAGTTCACCAGAACAAAATTGAGAATTTCCCTATTTAACTCAATTTATAAAGTAGGTCTAGAGAAATTCACTAAAGGAGCTGAAAAGAGCATTCCGAAATTTGTAAAATTATGATGTTGCACTGAGTAGTTAATTATTCTTATTATTAGTATATTATGATTATTACTCCGCCTGCGTATGCGCAGCGGAGTCTTAAAATGCCATGGTCTTTTTTCCTTTTAGTAGTCGTAGTTTTGAGCGACAGAAGTTGGCATTTCTACAGGTAACCCAAAACAACTTCATTTTTGACCGAGAAGCCCTGGGTTACACGGTCCACGGATGAATTATGTACATCAGTTGGCATGCAGGCAGAGTGAACGCCTTGAGCAGGCGTCTTGTTGGGCAATGCACTCCCATCGCCTTAAAGTTAACTGTATGTATAGAGGCGTTTGTTTAAATCATGCATACCGGCAATGATATGTACTCCATGTACTTTGTATATGTAAATCTGCCATTTACGATAATAAAAGGAAAGTGAAAGCAATCTATCTCACCGGCATAAAATATAAATGTTTTCACAAATACTGCACTTCTTCAATAACTCCCCCCGAGGAAAAGATTCTGTCTGAAATGAAAACACGTGACATATAAAGACTATATACCAGAAGTAATCAAAGATTAGCAAGTGCGTTCGGTGATCGGATTTCTTATCGGTAAAGTACTGCGAGATAGATTCCTGATGCAGGTGAAGCAAGCGCAAAAACACGAAAGCGAGACAAATGCCACACAAAAATCTCAAAACGACATAGCATCCAGCCGTGACGTCACGATTAGAAAGCGTTCTTCTTCGTCGAACGCAATTACGATCTTTCTTGAGACCTTGACTCCCGTGGAATGACAAAAATCACAAAATCATGGAATCTACGATACCTAAAATGCCTTGTTTTTTTTAAAAAGACGACGACAAAGTCAAAGAGAGGGAGTCGACGAAATTAGGCCAGGCCTTGCGTGAAACCTACTTCGCCCAGTCAGTGGCCGACCTAAGTCGTGGCTTTAGAGACTGACTAAGCATTGTCGGGGTGGAATGTGAAAAAAAATAAGCAATACAGATAATCACAGGATATTAGCCAATATATAATTCTGACCTTGTTTTCATTTGTCAAATTTGTAGATTGAAGGGCATCTTCAATATCTTTCAGAAGTTTAGAAGCAAGAGTGAAAACGGTGGTTTCTTTTTCTCGGTGTCTTGATGAGGAGAGAATTTGCAGCAAAGGAAGTATCAAAAAGGAAAGTTTCTGTGTGTCATCGCCACCTTTCGACAGGATGTAATGGGCCAAGTTTGAAGCTGAACGAGAACACAAGATATTATTTAAACAACATAGAATGCTGCTCTATATACGTCCCCCTAATCTACAGTATATATCACTTTGCATACTAGCATCGTTGGCGTAATTAACATATTTTGCCTAATCAAGACCAAGATCAGTGACTAGCTACATCAAGATGTGACTAGCGGATCAGAACACTGCCACTGGCAGCGAACAGAATTCTCAGCATAGTGTGATTTCTGTCGAATAGTGCAGTCTGAGCACTTTATAGCATTGAAGGGGCAGATCATTTCAAAAAAACAAGACTCCTAAAGGCCGTTTACCACTTCAACCGTATCGTAGCGAAACGTAGCGTATCTCATTCTTTTAAAGTCATTAGTCCTGGTCGGAATACTCAATCTACGATACGATTTAAATGGAAAGCAGCTTAAGACATGAACAGCTATTCAGGATATTCTATTTCTTCCCCTTATTTTCTTACCAGCATGGATAAGTTCTTCAACATAATATCCCGAACAGCTAAGTAAAAGATGAGATATCAAAAACATGGTGCCATTCCCAAGTGGAATCTAGAAGTTGCAAAATAAATTACAGTTACCAATTGGGCAGCTAGTTTACGGGTGCGGGTGGACTGGACGATTCCCTTCCTAGATGTGACATAGATTTTCTTCATGTTCATAACTCACACATTTTAGTACAGAATTATAAACAGTCCAAAAATCGGAAGGCTTAAATTCCTGGTTTTAACTGGAAAGACACCTTGGGGATTCGAATTTCTCAAGAGCATATTAAAAAGGCACTCGGGGATTTAATTTGACAACTAGGAAACATTACCCATGGTTTTCTTAGCGTTATCTTCCTTAACAAAATAAGTGATGACATCATTGACATCCCAAGAGACAACTGTTTGTGTACCATTTCAATGAGGAGTACAGTCATTGCCTTCATATGATTGTCTATGGAGATGTAAAAATATTACATTTCAGTTGAATTTCGGCTCTACACATGGGGGTATATGTATATCCAGGTAAATAATAGATCATTGGTTTGATATATTCACGTTCAGTATGTTTTAATTTTATTTTAAAATAAATTGTTCTTGCAGGCAATGAACACGGATATGCGAATTTGCACCACCCCACCCCAAACCCAACAAAGCTGGCCGCCAAAATTGTTGATATTGTTGTATTGCGTGTACTCTCTTTTGAAAGCCTCAGGAACGAGTTTTAGAGTCTTTGCCCATGGGAAATCATTCAAAAATATTTTAATAATCCTCAGAGCCACTTTAAGTGAATAAAGGATCCATGTCCCCATGGCAGGGGTATGAATTTAGCCAAGTGCCCTTAATATGGCAGCATAGGATGTCAAATGGTTATGCTTTAAATTTTCAAGACCACTAAAACTGTATTTCATGGTAAACTGCAAGAGCTGGCAATGTTGGGGTTGAAATTGGGATTTTAGTTCCAAGGTCTCTTGCCAGGCAGACACAATATAACATATAGATAATTGACATGAACAACTGGCAGGGCAAAAACAACAGCTTACACCAATCTGTGCTACCTGATTTTTTAATCTAGATATTGCGTTAATATACATACACACATTCATATGCAAACACTTATACTTACTTAAACTACGTACCAGGGTACTAGAAATCTCAATAGTTTGCAATCTATAAATTTAAACTCTGAGAGCATCCATCTAAAATTAATCTATTTTGCCTATTAATTAAAGACAATTGTCAAAGGTTTTGTACATAATGATAACAAACATGGAAAGCCTGATGTTACACAAAGTTTGATTATCTGGTTAGTTTTGCCGAGCTATTAAAAGTAACATTAGGCTTTCCGTATTTAACATCATTGTGATTGCCCAAAACAACACAGTTTCATTCGCACATGTTATTAATGTTTCATAGTATGTTCACAATGGCAACATTTCACATGATAATACCAGCCGGGTATCTCATTCCCCTTCCAACCTGCACAACTTAAGCATGGCCTGTATTTTTGCCCATCATTCAGAAGATGAAGTCCAATTTTGCCACATGTTTACACCTGTGATGTGGTATCTCTTCTCCACCTCTTGCCTTGCCTTTTGCTTCAGGACAAAGGTATACAGGACACCATAATACATCAATCAGGTTCCCTTGTGCATCCCTTATTTCTTTAATCACATGATGCTCTTCTATTTTCAACATCTCCTTTATTACTTTCTCTTTACTTTCAAATTTCAAAACACCTGCTTTGTATTTGGGGCTTGTGCGAGCTGCATTCCTCTCTTGAAAACATTTCTTGTCGTTGAAGCGGCATCTTTCGTCTCGTGCAATTTTCTTTCATCCTCGGTGGTGTAAATGTTTTCCTTTTCACAGGGAATTTCGTGAGACACATTCGTATCGTGGTACGTTTGAATAATCGCGCCAAAACTATCCCGACGATTAACAATTGCCGCCTTCAAGACATTATTACATCGTGTGGTAATTCTACCTCCAAACATTACTTTATCCGTTGTAATTTCACTCGTTGGGAGGAAAGTATATGATGTCCAAAATAACAACTTGTAAAATAGGTCTTTGGCGAAAATATATTTGATTTACGAACTTCGATCCTTCGATCACTGTTCAGTTCAGTGTTTACACAGAGGATAGGAAATTACTGTGTTTCCACTCCTAATTCTCTTTTCCGCAGAGGTTGAACCACTGAGATTATGGGAATTATTATATATCGCTCAGTGGGTTCACAGTTAATAGAATATACATAGTTTAGAGACTACATTAGGGGGGAAGCGCATTGGAGTGTCATCGTCATCCCCACCGGCAAAATGTAGAATTCTAGGGCTTCTAAAAGTCTGAAATAGGTGTTCCCCCATGCTGGAGGTTGGGGTAACAATAATTTGAGAGCATCAAGTGGATGGAAACGGATATTTTATCTGGTCATCTTTCACTATAAGACAATCTCCCTCCCAAAAATTCTTATCGCGATCTCAACGTTTTCGAAAAATGGTTTCTTGAACGATCGCAACCGCCCTTTTTGCCCCACGCTGGAGCCGGTTGTATGAAAGTCGCATAGCGCTATCCACCAGGGGCCGGTTGTATGAAAGCCGGATAGCGCTATCCACCGGATAGTGGTTTTTTCAATCGCTTTAAAATCGCCCGTTGTTTGGTATAACTTTGATTAAATCTTAGTATTCCTAAATCGAGGATCCTCTTTAATAATTGTTGGTCAAATCTGACATTTTATTGCTTTTCAAGCATTTTTAGAACGGTTGAAAAAATCAATATCCGGTAGATAGCGCTATCCGGCTTTCATACAAACGTCCTTCTTTCAGGTGGCTAGGTCCCTAGTACAAAATGCAATTTTTCACGCAACTTCGAAGTGTAACGTTGAGAGGTGTAAATTTCGGAACTACAAAATTTTCGTGTTCATTACACTCCATGGACGTGAACCTGACGAGTCCACGTTTAATTTACGAATATTAACGTTTAATTTAGGAATATTAAAAAGTGTATACTACCGATAAAACACGAACAATTAGTCGACTATCACTATTCCTGCCTGGGTGCGCAGCTAGAACTTATCATTTGGTATGGTACCTGTACGGCTTTCAGATCGATTGAACAATAGCAGGAAATTTTTGGTTAGTTAGTGGTTAGTGATGACGAAATAACTAGTTTCGGTAACTATAGTTCCGATTTGGGACAGGTAAAGGTTTGCACAATCTTGTTTTTCGCTCAGTTGGTTATATGCATTCCTCGAGAAAACTTGTAATAAAAGTTTCGAACAAGTTTTCGTAACCCATCCAGCTGTCGAACATCTCGGTTTGTGCATCGTTCGCCTCGACAAAGCGGGACTGTTATGTAAGTTTATCTTTTACGATTGTAATTTAGTTAGTTAGCAGTTTATCCTGTATGTGTTAGCCATAGTAAGTGCATGACAAGATTGAGCAGTTTAGAGCATTTCTAGTGCATGTAATATGTATTCATAATCTGTATAGTTCATTATCCTTTCATTGAAGATATAGTTATAGTAGTTTTAGCTGGTATAGTAATTAGGAATGCATGAACTTAGTTTTTATATTTTCGTTATTTCAGTTTACGACAACTATAATCGACAATTTTAATGATCCTTGAGTAAGATCGTTTCTTGGTCAAAACTATTAAATTGTTGCCTGTAAATATATCCCAGAATTTGTTTCTTCGAACTCTAAACTCGTCGTGACGTATGGAGGAAGGTGACGGAGGTTCGTGCTATGGACAGTAATGCTGCATTGCAATTTGGCATTTTATTGATGGCTGAATTACTCGTCTGCCTCTATAACGTAAGCCCTTATGCTTATGAAAACACCTCAGTTCTAAAGATCCTGGATACGAGGTTATGTTTTAATACAATTATACAGGTTTTCCCTAATACCATTATTTTAAAGGCTCAAAAAACCTCGCTTTAACAAGCAATGCTTGGTGGTATAGTATCTTGTCTACGGTACATACCAAGTTTCTCACAGTTGTATTTCAAAAACCATCGTAATGTTTGATGACACAATGAAACACTGTGACCAAGTGATTCCATACTGTTCTATTAGATAAAATATTGCATTAATAGCTAAACGCTAAACGCAGCATTTTTTTCGCCTAACATACAAAGTTGAGCAATATTTTAAACTTATCAATTTACCTCACCTTGTAAAATCGAAGATGGTTAGTAATCAATTTCAAAATCCTATCGAATACAACTATATCTTTTCCCTCCATCATATCAGACGATATTTCCAACAACAATACGTGTAAACTTTTGCAAGCGGAGTAATCAGTTTTAGGGTTGAAAAAAACATGTTGGAAGAAAGCTTCAAATATTGCAACAAATGACGAAATAAACCTGTAAATACAAAATTAGCGATTATTATATAATTAAAATATCTTTCCCTGTATTTTGGATACTTTGATACTGTAATACAGTAGTTTGATACCAGATTGACTGATATTGCAAGAAAGGTTTAATAAACCAGTCCATTACGTCATTAGAATGGCATACCGCATTTATAAATATATTACGAGCCTATACCCTCTGTATGGAACTATGGAAGTCAATAAAATGATGCACAAGAAACATTTCAGGAGGCGCGTCTATACGTACGTATCAAAGGAACACTTTATGAGAACTAACGCTAGCGTTAAGATCAACTTTACAATAGGATCATTGTTAACAGCAAAGCTTGCTGTGTGGGCTGGGGGCTAGGGCGGATGCAGAGTGATTCATAACAAAATTTAACAAGCACAAAGATTTACGGAAAGGAATATACCGGAACATGGTACTTTCGACTTTGGTAAGGTCAAATATACCGGAATGCAATTTCGATCTTGATGATGTCAAATATTTGGGATGATTGATGGTAATTGTAAGGTCGAATGATCCGTGATATGGTGCATATATACAGGAATGTGGTATATATCAACTTTAGTAAGGTTGAATAAAACCACAATAAAAAAAAATTCATATAATATGAAGACACCTGTAGAGGTGCTGCAGCATAGTAGCATGGAGTAGGCACATTTCTTGGGACTCTACAGGTGTGCAATATAGCTTAACAATAAAGGTGTATATTTATTACACATTACACATGTCATAAAATATCCATCAAAAGATTACCTCTTATTCGTTGTCTGGAAAATATTTTCAACCTCTTGAAGAAGCATTGGCCATGACCAAGGACAGTTAGCCAATATCTTAGTATATGGATGCAGATTTGAGCTTAAAGGTAACAAAACAAAAACGTTGAGGTCTCAAACAAAAGAATTTTGTTTGGGAGTTACAAAGCATTAAAATTAATCAGTAAGAATGGGTAAAGAGATGCATACAGACAAATGAAGCAATTAAAAAATGCTATGTTTTTATTGTGTAATTGTATGAATTGCTCTAGCAAAACATTTTCACTTTCATATGTCAGTTAACCTATAACATTATCAATATTTACCTTCAATAATTTACTTTTCTCACTATAGTCGGCTACAGTAAGCCGTAAGGTTGTTCACGTAACAGTTTGAATGTGACTGCATCAGGTAAACACACTACCCACATACAGCATAATTTAAGGCTGGCCATTTAAGGGGCTTAAATTATATTTTGGAGAAAGCCTACTAGAATCATGCAGCACTGGTTCAAAAAATTATTGAGTATGGTACTTATAAATTTGATAGTCAGTGTACTAAATAAACATAAATATTGGCATATGGCTTTCTCTTAAAACTAATGCAGCCATAATTTACACACACAGTAATTTATGGTGACTCACAATGCATCGACTGATTGCGTAGTCAAGGTACCAGGTACCTACTACACTAAAAGTTACAATTACTAAAAGTGTTCCACTGACCTCAAAGTGTATGAGTCAACTTCTATAGTGGACTTCACTTGAAAACATAATAACTTTGTTACACCATGAATTGGTCCAAGGATATGCCTGAAATTAAGATAGGTAGGATCTTATAAATTTCAACACTTTAGTTAAAAGGCTGAGAAGTTCGCCATTTTTAATTAAATCTATATGTACCTTGTTGACAAAGTTTGAGCCACAAAACCATGCATGACATAGCTAAAATCCAAAACATTCTTCACAACCAGATGTACCAAAACATCAACAGCCGCAAGTGAAATAACACAACATGGATCACAGCACTTAGTCCACAGTTGCCCAACCTCTTTAATCTGTTGGCACTTTATCATAAAATATAAAACTTGCATAAACCTATTGGACCATTTTGTAATCATTTTCAAGATGCCATATCAAATTTATATATAATATATAAATTATATCTGTATACCAGGTATAAATTATATCGGTATAATATCTGTAAAGTGCCCTATTTCAAACCTCTTTATCTGACAAAGCATGCTTTCTAGACGTCTTTTTGCTCAATATGATAGGTAGAAGCTGCCAAACATCCTGAAAATATAATTAGGTTATGTAGTATACATATAACAAAATACCATCCTGTTCTGTCAAGCACCATGACAGTTCACGACTGATAAAACAATTCTGTGCTCCCCCTTCCCTTCGCACAATGTGTTGATGACAAAATAGCTAAGATAGTGTTTTAATTTCCACCGCTGCAGTTTGGTATATCACTTATACTTGTTTATTTAACTTTTTACAGGGGGCAGGGTCATTTTTGGGTGCTCATGCACCTATGGCATGCACACAAATTGTTTATATGCATGAAAATTTTCATATCCTAGCTATAAATTTGGTTTCTGAAGTGAGAATCTTTAAAAAAACTCTCTATAGAATAATCTGGCTTTATCTCCATTTTGGGGCAAGACCACCTATAGAAATACGAATTAGTTTCATCTATCTTTAATATAAGACATTTATATAGATAATACCACATTTGGATAATTTGGTTGAATATAGTAATCCTACTAATCCATATACAGCAAATTGTAGTACGGCAAATAGCTATTCAAATTTAGGCAGCATATAATTTTCCGCGTAAAATAAATCATACCTCTTAAAAATTCTCACCTGTTCTTGTATCAAATTGTTCGGTAACTCCATAATCATTCATCAGTCACATACAATTTTAAGACCTTTGCACTACCAACGAGCACTTTTAAGCGATGTTACATAACGTTTCGAAAGAGCGAAGATGACGCTGATTCGTGTGTGCCAGGGCGCTTCTTCTGTGCGAACATCTGTGATCTGTGATACGGAAAAAACGGCCAGACCGGTCCTGTTGTAGTTTGGTACAGACAGGTTACTGGTATTTTAGAGTGTTTCAAGAACTCTGCATGCAAATATATAGTTATTTACATCTGCCTAGCACGGGAAATGCATTTTCACCGCTATATATTCTCCGTTAACGAAATACTCTATTTAAATTTAAAAGTATGACCGGTCTGACCATTTTGGCCGCCAAATGGAAAGCACGCCAACATAAATTTCCATCATCTAATTTCCATCAGCTTTCGACTCGGTGCTTCTAGTCTTGTTCCGAATATCTAAATCGATTTACATTTGTCTAGCTTTATATATTTGAGTTTCGAGCTGTTCCGTTCAAGACTTAGCCTGCAACGCAGACTATATATTGGGGTATATATACCCCAGGCTATTCAAGACTCTGTATTCTTAAATATATAACGCTAGACACGTGTAGATAATCTAGATATTCTGAAGAAGACTCGAAGTACCTAGTCGAAAGCTCAATAAAAAACCATTTTTTTGTTTTCACATTTCTCTGTTTGACTTACCGTGATGATCGATTAAGCGCCGCGGCGCTTATTGCAAATATTGATTTAAAGACGTTGCGCTTATTTGACATCGGCGCTTACTCGACAGCGGCGCTTATTTCAAAGTGAGCAAATACACTATTTTCTGAAGGCCGATCAGCCGATGAATCGAATAAACTTTTGGTAGAGGCTACAGGGAAAAGAAAGAATTGTCATATGAGCCCGGTTGTAAGAGATATTCGACAATAAACCTTTAAAGTGTCAATACTGGCCGTCGTTCTCAAATGTTAGGATTAACGCGTTTAAATAAAGAATCGTTTATTTCTACATTTTTTGCGTCTATTTATGTCTTCCTAAATAGGCGCCGCGGCCCTAATTCAACAGCGGCGCTTATTAAATTTTTTATTCCGGTGCGGCGCTTATTCGAGTAGCGGTGCTTAATCGATCATTTACGGTATGCGTTATAAATTTGCGCAACTTTTTTTTAGTAGTTTCACCTTTAGATGAGATTAAATTATAATCAGACAGTCGGGTCAATTGCATAGAAAAATTGGACTCAGGTCCAGGCGATATCAAAGTGCATCAGGGGCAATGAGCATCGCGTGAAAGAAATATATGGTAGTCGTCGACAATAAACTAGGAACTACTACAATAATAATAAAAAAAAATAAATAGCGGCGATATTCAATCGAGCAGCATGAAAAGAACTGTTTATTTGTTCCTCTTGGAGGAATTGCCGTATCATGCGAGCGAAATCGAATCGTGCACGGGACGTAAATAAGTACGGTCACATACACATTACACACTTGCGACGATAAAAAAACGAGGCGAATTTTCAACTCCGTCGCTGGCGCCGGAGTAAAAATAAAAAATTGGAAAAAGGCAGTTTTATGGACGCTTCTTTGGCAAACGTGAAAGATAAGCTAGTCGTGGTAAAGAAGCTTAGACGGGAGAAACACAAGAAGGAAAGACATATATATTTATATAAGGAAATCACATATAAAAATCGTTTTCCTTTTTTCGCGTTTTATCCCCTCATCCGCATTTTCCCATCCGCGTTTTATCCCCTCATCCGTATTTTCCCATCCGCGTTTTATCCCCTCATCCATATTTTCCCATCCGCGTTTTATCCCCTCATCCGTATTTTCCCATCCGCGTTTTATCCCCTCATCCGTATTTTTCCATCCGAGTTTTATCCCCTCATCCGCATTTTCCCATCCGCGTTTCATCCCCTCATCCGCATTTTCCCATCCGCGTTTTATCCCCTCATCCGTATTTTCCCATCCGCGTTTTATCCGCTCATCCGTATTTTTCCATCCGCGTTTTATCCCCTCATCCGTATTTTCCCATCCGCGTTTTATCCCCTCATCCATATTTTCCCATCCGCGTTTTATCCCCTCATCCGTATTTTCCCATCCGCGTTTTATCCCCTCATCCGTATTTTTCCATCCGAGTTTTATCCCCTCATCCGCATTTTCCCATCCGCGTTTTATCCCCTCATCCGCATTTTCCCATCCGCGTTTTATCCCCTCATCCGTATTTTCCCATCCGCGTTTTATCCGCTCATCCGCATTTTCCCATCCGCGTTTTATCCCCTCATCCGTATTTTCCCATCCGCGTTTTATCCCCTCATCCGTATTTTTCCATCCGCGTTTTATCCCCTCATCCGTATTTTTCCATCCGCGTTTTATCCCCTCATCCGCATTTTCCCATCCGCGTTTTATCCCCTCATCCGCATTTTCCCATCCGCGTTTTATCCCCTCATCCGTATTTTCCCATCCGCATTTTCCCATCCGCATCTGCCATCCGCAATCCGTATCCGCGTTTTATCCCTACCCATACTTAAACTACGGCGTGACGTTAGTTATTAGAATACCGACTTCTTGAGAAAATAAGAAGAACTTCCGTGTTTTGAGCAAAGGGAAAAGACGTACATCCGGTAGTTTTGGTAGAAATGAACAAAATGATCTGGTATAGTGTAATCTTGACCGTAATGAATATAATTATATAGTTTACTTTCTACCGACACTGCATGCATTTTTCCATTTATTGGTCATATATTCACTGCAAATAAATATTAACATTTGATGAAAGATGCAAGTTATGGCTATTCAGTATTGTTTAAAAATTGACCTCATGCAGCTATGTTTAGGCTATACGCCACTGCTTTCGTTATTGTTTTACTTAACAGTGGATATCACAAACAGCTTAAAAAAGGTAACGTGATAAATGCGAATTGACACCATTATGAAAACCGATACGTTTGTTGCCAGCTGCAAGTTAATATTTTCAAATTTTGCAGCTAACTGTATAACTCTTGTAAACTTAATTGTGTCGTCTTTCAATAGTATTCTATTCCCTAACACTCTATTCATGCTCAGTTGGATTCAGGTATGGGTAAAAATGTAGGTCAGCGTAGTCTAAGCCAAAAAAAAAAATGGCTTAGACGGGTTCTGAGGACGATCCCGGCGAATTGGGTGGGTGTCGGGAGGGTCGCTCTGAACCTTACACTGCCAGTGTAACTGAGTAAGAAGGGAGTGTTCTAACCATGCTGCCTTATTTATAACAATCCTCCCATTCTATTAGGCACGTGACAGCTTCTCCTAACGCATTTCCGGCCTATTATACCTTTATCAGTCTTTGCATATCATTAAGAGTATTGTGAATAGTGGGTGGAAAAGCGCACACAAAACGCCGTAATTCATTGATATCATTCCACGATTGAACTGGTTCCTCCGAACTGCGAGAGGCAAGTCTAGCTGAAGCGGCTTGAGGGTTAAGCACCTTGGCTAACTGCATGTAATACACCGCAGTATGTCTTCTTGACCATCCGACGTGTTCCATGATTTCGGCCAGGTCGGCCCCTGAAAGCGCAAGCGTGATGGCACATCCTGCACGGAAACCATGGAGGGTCTCCCCTTGATCTGCATGCATCTCCTTCAGATAACCCTTAAGGCGCGCTTCGGCGGCCGAGGAACTCAGTGGTGAGTCTTGAATTCCCTTATTAGGTGCCAATGGGCGAAATAAGTAACCCCGCGTCAAGTCAATACCCAGCTGGCGAGCAAGGTCCATGTAACGCTCAATGGCTTGTATTGGGCAGATAACGCGTTGTGGATTACGCCTAATGCCAAAAACATTAGCATCGCCGTCGCGTAGGGTTTTGCCCCACACGTGATTAAATAGTAATCCATCGTCATTCGGAAATCGCAAGATCTCCGAAACCTTAATTTGTCCCAAATCCCCTGGCCTATCACCACTAAAAAACGCCATTTTGAAATACGCCTGATCCCTAGCTAGGAGAAAACGCTCAACCGAATCGGTAGAGGTCTGCAATTTGCGATCCAAATGAGTACAGAGTTGTGTTAATTTGTCCACAAAAATGGCGTAGCTTGCTTAGGGGTGATCCTGGCCTGCAATTGCTCTGCGGTGACTAAGCGGAGATAATCCTTCACAGACTTGTCTGCGGCAGGGTTGCCTAAACCCAACCGTCTGTCCCATTCCCCGTCGCGTCCTAACGAGTGGAAGATGGCACGCAATTTACCAATATAGGAATCTACTGTGTTATACGAGAGGCGGAACGGGCATGAACAACTAAATTTGCCTTTGAGTCCCAAATGCGGGCAACCATTTCGGTGAATTTGCGTTTTACCATTACGATCTTTAAATATAAGGAAACGGCAAATATCACGTGGGGTCACAGTGGTTACTGTGATGTGTCCCGGTAGGGACGACAGGAAAGACTCCAACTCTTTGCGTAGACTATCTTTTTGTTTAGAGTAGCTAGTTGCACGGTCGAAGCTCAATAACTGGTTAAGGCGATCGTCAATTTGAGCAAGATCAATTGGCACCGAAGAACCTGATCGTATCTGAACAATTTTCCTACGATAACCGCATCGTTGGCAGAATCTGAAGTCATGGTCGTTCGCATGGCTGCACGTTGGACAGCTAACTGACGGCAGGAATAACTTTGCAACAGCTGGGAGATCCTAGCCGCAAAACAAATGGGACAACAATATATTAACGAATATTTATTTGAAGATACCATCAGTACACAACGTATAAGTATAATTTTGTCTACAGTACTCATGTAGTAAAGTCCAAAGCAAATGCCCAAAGGTCTCCTGGAAGTCCCGGGTGGGGGCGCCATCCATCCTTAGTAGGGACATTGAGTGCGAGCATGTCTCCCTTGGGCGCCAACATACATGCTTTCCGCGATGTACGCTGTAATGAGGGCCACCAATACTTACGAGGATACACATCTAAAATTACCACAGTACACGCCTGAAGGTATTGTTCAAGGAAACGAAGGAGTGGGCCAACCAAAACCAATGGTGGGAAGGCATAAGGACGCTGGAGGTACGTTGCGTATGAAACGAGATCTTGTGCAAATAAGTTCACTCCTAACGATGATGGGGAAGGGTGTGGAGTGAAGTGAGGAAGAGGGTTCCCGTCAAGATCTTTCATCGTATTCGAGTCGAGTGCCATCAAATCACAGGTGTGGCCGCTACTACCCCCAAATTCCTTCTGGACCATTTCCCAGATCGCCGGGGTAAGCGTCGAGTCAAGTGAAGAAGACCGTCGAGAGGGACTATCGGCAGGGTTGTCCGCTGTAGGGACGTAGGCTAAACTAAGTGAGACATTCAAGTCTATGGTAGTGAAAAACAGCCGTTTTAGTACATCATTCAAAACAGGGCTCCTGCCCCCACGATTCTGCCAAGCGAGAATGACTGCCTGATTATCTACCTGTATATCGACGCGAGCGTTTCGAACGTGGTCATGAAAAGCGTGCAAAGCCCGATCTATGGCCATCGCTTCCTTCGTTGAAATATCCCACGATTGCTCCTGTGGTGTCCAATAATCAGACGCTTCAACGTAGGATGGGGCAGTCATAAGAGCCCCCCATCCTGATTGCGACGCATCCGTTGCCATTTGGACGCGCACATGTCGCTCATCTCTCCATTTAAGGGGACGGTTCCAGACTTCTAGGGAAAGCCAATGTTCAAGTTCAGTCCGCAAGGGACCTTGCAGGGGAAGAGGTCGCAAGGATCCCTGGCCTTTTGAAATTGCTGCGTTCATTTCCCGCGTAAATAATTGTGCCGCAGGGACGGCCAAGGAGTAAGAGGCACACTTACCAGAAAGACGCTGTAATGTCTTCACAGAAACCACCTTATTTTGTAGTGTGCTCCTTATAAGCGCAAGAAACCTATGTAACTTTTCTGGGATCATGAGAAACGTTTCCTGAGACGAGTTCACACAAAAGCCGAGATACGGGACCTCTTTCCGCGGTTCCAAAATTGACTTAGCGAGGCCCAAAAAATAGCCGAGACGGATGAGGTAATAGGCTATAAGGAAGACAGCGGACTTTGCGGCTGCGAAGCATTGGTCATCCAAGTTCGCTAACATTGCATATGCGCCTTGAGTTGGGGTGATATTCAATTGTCCATTATGTCTATCGTCAATATATAGGAGACAGGGGATTCCCAGGGAACGAAAGAAATTGGAGACCATAAGACCGGTAGTTTGGTAGATGTATGGCGACAACTTCCAGCCAAAAGGTAGTGTGTTATATGTGAAGTACCAACCTCCCCATTGTATGCCGAAGTAGGTGCGACTCTCTTCGGTGAGTAATAAATGATCATACCCAGACTTGTCGTCTAAAACAGTCTGGTAAGAATCCTTGAAAACGTATCTTGGTAAATCAGCCAATTTATCGAGGGTGAAAGGTCTGTCCTGTATCCAAAGATTAAGAAATCTCGCATCATGGCATAACCTGGGCTTTGTCGGCTCAACCGTCAAAGGTAATACAAGATATGGGGGATCGACTTCTCCCACACGCCCAGCAGCGATATTGCTCCATTCCGTAGGCGTTGCAAAAGTGTTTGTTGAATAAAAGTCACAAAGGACTTACAACAGGTGCTATTTTTAAACTGTCTCTGGGGTGGACGCTCCGAATCATAATGTTGACCCTTAAACTGTCCCTTAAAGGGCCGAAAATAACCGGTAACAGAAATTTATTACGTATCCAGGATAAAACTTCCTGTTGTTCTTGTGCTGGGAAACGGTTGGCTAAGTCCTCCCATGCGTTTATGTTGCGGTGCAACTCACCCGCTTGGAAATTATTTGGATCTGGGAACACTAAGGATTGGGCATCGCCAATCTCCTTATTTGATTCGACAGAACGAATGTGTTGGAGGAGATGGTCATTCGCTGCCCTCCCTCCTGCGGCAGACACAGGCTCCCCCCGGATGTTGACCCACTGCGTATGATTCACAGATGAGACCGTTCGAACCTGGCAATCGAACGATTCGGATCTTTCCCAATGCCAATAAGGTGTATTCTACAAAAAAACAGAGGGTCTCACCAAGGGGATACCCATGACCGCCAGCAGAGAGAAAGAAGCTTTGACCCAGTTTGACTGGGAGGGTTGATTTAGATGCCCCGTTTTCAAAGTGCCAACTTCCACAGACGGCAGAGTCGGTCCCTTCCGTTTCGATATAAGAGGAAAACCCACAATAAAGAAGCACAACTATATATACCAACATCTATAATGGATTGACATCATAAATATTAGAAGAATTTATTCACACACAACATACAATAAATATCCTGAACAGTTCATTCAAACATAGGAAACAACAGCAAGTATACACCAAACGGTGCCTTACTAAACATAGGCGCGTCTATTTTGGCTGTCTTTCCGGCGTGTTCTGAGTGGATATAGACTGAGTTAACTCAGATTTTCTCATCATACATTTCGACCAGACATGTCCATATTTATTGCAATGAAAACAGCGGATGTTCCTGGTTGTGCTTTCCCTAGGAGACACCCTATAAGGGGCAGCGTTGCCCCGAGCATAGGACGTCCGTGATGTGGCCGGTATTTTGAGCATAGATTTCTCGACCTTGGTGAGTGCATCAAAAACCTTCTGCTGGTCCTTATCACCAAGAAGTCGTAAAACAAGGGATTGGAAGTGTTGATGCGGGAAGTCAATCTTGGATCTAGCCATCTGGAAGGCCAGTCTGAAATATTCGGCCCGCTCATGTTTACTATCCCTCGCAGAGTTTTGTAGCGTGTCAAGAATTTCCAAAGCGTCATACTTGTTAAATTCAGAAGCAGGGCGCATGGCATAGTCCAGAGCTTTCTTGGATAATACGGGAACCGACAAGGCAGATAGGTCATTGATCGACTGTTGCAACTTGGCCAAATCCTGTCGTAATCTCTATAAGTGACAAATAATGACCCGTTAACATTGGGTTTATACCCTAAATGGGCAACCTCTAACGATTATGAGTGACCATTTCCATTACACTTAATATTAACTACTTCTCTTTTTTTTTTTTTTTTTTTTTTTTTCACATGGCAGTTATCCAAGTAATTATGGGTAACATTATGAATAATAAATAGTTGCCCCCACACCGGGGTTGCATGCGACTAATCAGGTGCCCATTGTATGAAGAATGCGCATCATAAATTATGGCGAATTCTCACCTGTCTTCTGCGGTGAATTCTCACTCATAATATTTGTGGTGAATTCTCACCCATATTCTGTGGTGAATCCTCACCCATATTTTTTGGTGAATTCTCACCCATATTCTGTGGTGAATTCTCACCCATATTTTGTGGTGAATTCTCACCCATATTTTGTGGTGAATTCTCACCCATATTTTGTGGTGAATTCTCACCCATATTTTGTGGTGAATTCTCACCCATATTTTGTGGTGAATTCTCACCCATATTTTGTGGTGAATTCTCACCCATATTTTGCGGTGAATTCTCACCCATACTCCGTGGTGAATTCTCACCCCCATTTTATGGTGAATGCTCACTCATATTCTGAGGTGAATTCTCAACCATACTTTGCGGAGAATTGTCACCCATAATTCAAGGTGAAGTATCACCCATCCTTCATCTTAAATGTTGACAGCCCATTGAAAGCTAGGCTATTTTATAACCGATTTCCATATCAAAGAAGAATGGGACTACATGACTATTTAGATCATTAATAAAAACAAGACAATAACATGCAAGTGGAACTACTGTTGACTCCCCCTGGAAGAACAAAGGGCGCGATTGTCCTTTCCCAGCGATTAAAGACAATAGTATACCTCCTAACTACACGGGCATGAATACGTGTGAGACAAACAGCTATGTATTCAGCAGTAGAATCCAAAACGCCGTGAATGTGTGTTAAGTAAAAAAATAAATTGGAGATAATACGTACAATAAATGTAATGCGTACATGTAATGCGTAACGACAGAGACCGAAGTGGCTTAATTGTCACGGACACGGCCCGTTCGGCACTTCGGTAAACTATGATGGGATATAAAAACAACAACAAAAGACGATAGAATAGATAAACAATGCGGGAAGGTCGACTATGCATTTTGATACAAAATCTAAGTGACGAGAACAAAATTAACACAAGTAAAAGAACTAGTTTAGTTAAACAACCCAGAGTAATCTACGGCACTAACAATCGTGGCGTTAGAGCAACAAAGGACAAAACTTCCTACCTCCAATTCATGTTGTTGATCGTCATTTCGAACGGGTGCTAGCGCTGCAGGATTATCCCCGGCTTGTTGAGGTTCCTGTTGTACAGCTTGCTCTTGTTGTTGATTCACGGGCGCCACGTATTGTATCTCCGGCTCGTTATCCATTCTCCCAACGTAGAAAAAAAAATTCGCGGGATCGTACGAAGAAATCACAAAGCTGAACCTTACACTGCCAGTGTAACTGAGTAAGAAGGGAGTGTTCTAACCATGCTGCCTTATTTATAACAATCCTCCCATTCTATTAGGCACGTGACAGCTTCTCCTAACGCATTTCCGGCCTATTATACCTTTATCAGTCTTTGCATATCATTAAGAGTATTGTGAATAGAAAACAATCAGGGAACTAAAGTCAAGATTTTTTTATGTGGCATTTAATTTACAATTGTAATTTCGTTAGATGAGTTTGCCAACGTATCATCTATTTCAATGAGGTAAAAAACGAAAGTTCAGTCATGCGTTTATAAATAGACTGGCTTAAATCTGGCCTATATAGTATAATAATAATTATATTGAAAGAAGTTTTTTACTTCTTTACCTATTAATATAGAAGGTAAAGATTTTACTATTTTACTCATACGACCGCACAGATTTTATGGCAACATAATTTATGAGAGAATATAAGAGATACCGTCACAGACACATTGAGGTTTGGAGTTGTGTTTATAGCAGTATTAATCCCCAGGTTTTGGTTTCCTGAATAACAAAGTTTATTTCTGAATGGCTGGCCATGGTGCTTTGGAAACTGACCCAATTATTGAAATGAAAAAAGAACTACAATGTACCATATGTCTGGAACCGCTAAAAGACCCGAGAACTCTTCCTTGCTTCCACTCATTTTGTAAAGATTGTTTAGAAGGCGTTGTGCAAACATGTCGTCAGGAAGCACCCCAAGGAAAAACTATTCGAGACTTTCCGTGTCCAAATTGTCGAGAGATGTTCACACTCGATCCGGACAAACATGTCGCCGACCTGAGAAGAAGTCATTTCGTCTGCAACATGACAGCTGCACTAAACAAAGATCTTGTCCTCGGTAAAATTGTAAAAGAAGATGCAATGGACGGTATTTTAACTGCGGGGAATGTCGTTGTTCAACGATTAACAAGTACGGCGGACGAACATGATCGAGACTCACAGATTGGCAAAAGTAAAGTTGTACAAAAAGAAGAATTAATGGACAGGGAAGTCGTTGAGACGTTGAGACTGGCTGAAACGAATGTAAACGAAGTACATCAGATTCAAAAAGGTGAGTTGGCAAAGTTAAACGAACCGGATCAGAAAACAAAAGCCGTATATGTAAAAAATATAGATAGAGTGAATAATCTACACAAATATAAGGTCTTTTGTGAAAAGAATCTTGTATTACACAGTTAGAAAATTTTGAATATGGATAATCATCAAATTCCCATTTCGCGGGATTAAAAAACTCTGTATCCTCTGGTAAATTCAGAGGATCACAAGCAGTTGCGGCCCTGGCTAACTGTGTATGCATGCGCTGATCAGCTGATGCATGGGCTCTATGTCAAAAACTTAAATAAGCGTACAGTATTATATATAGTGTTATCTAAACATTTTCTCAGGTAAAGAAGAGCGTCCAAACACGACAGGTTTCGTTACAGCGATTGACAGTGACTTATATGACTACCTGAAACAAAATCATGCTGCCCAGCTATCCTATGCCTTGAGAGAACCACAGCCGAGCATCGAAATGAGAGGAGATTCGGTACATTTCTCATTTTCCAGCGAGGAAACAAAAGAACACTTTCTAACTTGTCTCAAAAAATACAAATACGAAATCGTACCGATTAAGCCTGCTCTGCTCGAGCAAGGGTTAAAGAAATTATTACAGAAAGTATTCTTAGAGTTCAACAATGCTAAATCAGTTTCCTTCATCGAGAGATATGATGAAGGTTTCCTAAAGCTTGTCGGAAGAGCAATGTCTGTGTTTATTACGGCCCACGAAGAGGTGAAAAAGTGTGTTGCCAAAATCGAAGAACGAACGATTCGACACGAAGATACGATAGAATTATTAGCTGTTCATCTGAAGTTGCTTCAACGCTCGACTAAATTTCAAAGGCAAGTATTTACCTATATACAGTAAGTAGCATTATAAATAACTGACTTAATCTATTATATGGCTTTTCAAAATTCTATATTCTGATTGGTTGACGAGCCGTCCGTAAAACCAATATCCGGACCCCCTGTATATGGACCAGTATCCCAGATGTCTCATGCACCCATATAATAAACAGATTATTTACCTCGCTTGTCTGGACTGCGAAATATCAGACCGAGGCTTTTTGCATACTAAAGAGCCTCGGTCTGATATTTCGCAGCACAGACCTAACTCTCGGTAAAAAATTAGTTATTATATGGCAAGCGTCATTTCAGGTGAAATGGAGCTCAGTAATTGGCTGAGAAGAATTTTCAGTTGTCTATTACTTTCCCGCCGGCGTTACCGGCGTTCCATTCCGAGATGAAAAACAGAGAAATTCTGAATGAAAAAGGCACAAATAAATGTTCAAGGGAAAATTTAATTTACTGTGAAATTAATAATCTCCAGACAGTCTCCAGACGGTTTAGGTAGACTATAAATAATTCACTGATATTATGTTTTTGTTTTTTATCAAATGCGTACCAGGCTACTAATACGAATTCATGCATTTCTTGTTTGTTTCAAGTGCATGCAAATACATTCCTTATGCCATATAATAAACTTTTTATTAGCCTCGCTTGCTCGGTCATTACCGAGAAATATCGGATATCAGACATTTTTGTACAAACTTCGCTCTTCTAGCTCGGTCTGTTCAAAAAGACCTCGGTCCAATACTTCTCGTTAAAGACCTCGCGCATGCGGTATTTAAGAAATAGAAAACATTCTCCGTGTTTCTATACAGTTTTAGTATACACCCGACTATTGTCTATTACAAATCCTACATTCTGATTGGCTACTCAACCATTGTCTATTCGTGATGGTGAACTTTTGGCAAAAATTCGGTTGCGCGACCATATAAAATTGAATTAATTAAATTATTTTTCGGTTTTATATGCGGTGTATCGATTATTTTCTCGAAATTAATATATCTAGGTACATGGTGTATACTAAGACAATTACACAACTCGCCTTCGTTGTCTATGAGCGAATAGTCAACTCAGGCGTCGCCTTTTTGACTATTCGCTCATAGACAACTCAGACTCGTTGTCTAATTTTAAATAGAAACACGCTTCTCGACCAATCAGCACGCGCGTACTATAAATTAATGTCATATTATAAAATATAACAATTGACGACTTCAGCTTTAGCCTAACTTTTGATTGAAGTAACTAGAAAAAAAAGTCACCAGCTAGAAAGATCTTACTTAGATTAGCGCACGCAAATGTAAAGTTTGGCTGCGAAATTTTGTAAAATACGAAAAATGTAGCCCTATACGAAGTTAGCAAATTTTGTATACTTTTGCATCCTATGTGCGGAAACGTGTAATTAAATTAGTTACACACTTCCGGCTGTAATACAAAAGTATACAAAATTCGTGAACTTTGCATGGCTATACAAGCCTATATTTTCCGTAATTTACAACAATTCGCAGCCAAAGTTGGCAGTTTTACTAATTTTAGTAAGCTCTTTCAGAAAATATCCTTTTTTCACCGACGTAAGAAATTAGTCTAAAGCGCAATTCGTCCATTGACTGAGACTTTTTCCGCCTTATTTGTTTAGCTTGGAAACCTCGTCAAAGCGAGAGGGCTTGGAAATAATAAAAGACGAAAAAACGGAAAGAATAACCGTGAAAGGCTCACAAATCCAAATAGAAAATTTTAAAATTGAAATGCAAGAAATTGTTGATCTTTTTGAACAACGTTCCTTGAATGAAAACAGATTTTCCTTGTTGTAGGCAAACAAAGCTATCTCACACGTAAAGTCGTTGTTGACCGCGGAGAATGTCACGGTGGAAGTTGTAGTCGATAAACAAGGAATGGTAACACTGTATGGTATGCAAAAGACACACGTGGACGGAGCCTACGATATTATTGTGAACGCCATGGTTGAAATAAAACTCCCTGAAAGTAGCGTGTAGTTCTGTAATGTTTATTGTGAATCTTCGCTTATGAATCTTTCAACATAAACTAATGAGTCCAATCACGCTTCCCACCTCCTCAATTCTATACCTTTTGTTTCAGGTTTGAGAACGAAATCATCCCAGGATGAATTGCTCAACGAGTTGGGAACATCGACTCCGCTCACATTACAAAGAGAAGATAGCGTTCCACGAATCATCTGTTTTAAAAAGCATTTGGGAAACCTGAACGAGAAAATCGACGATTTTAAAGAACAAAAGAAAACAGTAGAACAAAGAGTTCCACTTCAAAAGGCAGTTCTACGCTATCTCTGGTTTTACGGGCGAACTACCTTAGAAGGCTTGCGGCTTTCATCACCTCACTTGAAGATAGAGTTTGAAAGCGAAGCCTTGGTGCTATCTGGTGAGAGCTGGTAGTCGAGAATTGTTGTACTAGCATACAAGATCTTACAAAAGGTTTGTAATACATTTTTTTTAGTACAGGTGGTGCTGATCTGATAAATCACTTGCACAACAACAGGCTCAGGCTGAAACTCTGAGTTATATACATGAACTCTCATGCATATGTAATATTTATCTCGCGAAGCATTTAGTATACTAAGGAATACCAACAAAATTCCTCGGGTATCGTTTAGCCATTCTCAAAGCACTATTCTGACTAGAGAATAAGATTTTAACTAGTCAACTGCAAATTGCGCGTGACAAGGTTTGGAAGTCGGGTTTTCGCATAAGCATGCAATGCTTGCTATTTGGAGAAAGGGTATATCCTAAATGCTGGCTACGCCGCGCTAATTTTACGCAAATGACGTACCAACAATAAAAACATGTTTTCAGATCTAAAGGTGCACAAGATAAATTACGGAACACCGGAAACAGCGTCGAGTATAAAAGGAATGGCATACATGGCAATTGAGAGCATCGAAAGAAAACATCGATGTGGGATTGCAGTCACACTCAACGATCAGCCAGGAAGACACAGTTCATTCCAATTACAAAATGCAAGCACTGTTAGTATCAAGGAGGACAGAAAGCGTACAATGCAATGTCGATACACCTTCCCAAATGGTAAGATCATTGAGGTACATCAAGGTGACATCCTCGACCATGCCGTAGACTACTTGGTGAACTCTGCGAACGACGAGCTCAAGCACTCTGGCGGACTTGCCGGGGCGATAGTTGAAAAAGGAGGGCGTAAAATCCAGGAGGACAGTTATCGTGCCTTAAATGATATGGGAACGGCAAAACTTTTACCTGGAAAAGTTGTCCCTACTGACGGAGGGAAATTGATGTGTAAAGAAATACTTCATGTAGTGGTGCCAACGTACAGTCCGTCTAGTGCTCATGATGAGGTCGAAACAAGGAGAGGGAAGTATTTAAGGTGGGTCAATGTTATTTTATCGTGCATGGGAAGAACGAGTAAAATGATGTGTGATTAATTAGCAGTGAGCTTGCTGGTTAATGGTGGTGAAGACAGAGTTGTGACTATGATGGTTAATTATGGTAAATGTTAGGATAGTGATCAGAGACTGTGCTGCTTAGTCATGGTAAGGACGAGGGTGTTTTTAGAAGTGTTGATGACTGTGCTTGTTAATGATGGTGTCAGCTAAATTTACCTACACTTCCTTTGTAGACATTGTTGTACTAATGTCTTGGAGAAGGCCACTAATGGTCAGACTATTGCAATTCCAGCGCTCGGCACAGGAGTCTGCAGGACACCCCACGATATCAGCGCAAAAAGTTTGGTAACAGCGACTTGTGAATTCTTACAAGAAAAACCTTTCCACAGTTTACAACAAGTTCATTTTGTCGATAATGATCCCTTGGCAATAGAGGCATTAATGAAAGAAATAGCGAGAAGGTTTAGAAATGACTCAAACTTACATATCAATGAGCCGGTTCGAGATAGATGGAGACCGCTGCTAGGCGCAACTAGTGGAGTTTCGCTACCGTATACCCCCACAGCAAGTGATGGTTTGACATTTAAAACTCCCGCGGGAATGGTAATACGTCTAATTGTTGGAAACATTGCAAAATCCACGGTGAGTAAATTATGACATATAACCTGCGAGATTTTGCAAGCATCCTAAATGAGATCAAGCTAATTTGAAACATTAATCATTCCCTAGACCGATGTTATTGTGAACACGGTTGGAAGTGATCTGAACCTTAGGAAGAATCCTTGCTCAAAAGCAATTCTTGATGCAGCTGGAAGCGTAATGAAAATTTTTTGCGAGAAATGGATAAAAGAAAAGGGCCAGGTTAACGAAGGAGACTTTGCAATCACAGATGGCGCCAAGTTGAAATGTAAGAAAGTCTTTCATGTTTCATGCCCCAGGTGGACAACTGATCAAGGAGAGAAGGTAAATAGATAGAATTCTATCAAATCCTGTTTGCATCAACCAGAAACAACTGTGCGGTTTATCCGTGTATAATATCGAAACATATTGCATTACGTTTCTGTAGAAACTCCGTGAGGTTGTGCGAAAACTGTTATGCAAAACCGAAGCTCTCTCGCTCACCTCCATCTCAATCCCTGCTCTCGGTACCGGGATTCTCGGATTCTCGGAAAAATTGGTCGCAAAAATCTTGTTTGAAGAGGCCATGAAATTCAGTTCAAATGACAAGCCTTCCTCAAAAGTCAAAATGTTTAACGTAGTCGTTTACAAGGGAAATTCGAAGGCTGTTAGTGCATTCAAAGAACAATTTCAAGTTTATTCACCAACTGCCGATGCAAATACACGAAAAACAAAACGATGTTCGGAGAGTGATGCAGGTATTTTTAAGACAACACGTAAAAAGTCTTCGAGTGCCCTCGATAGAAGTTTGAGCCAGGAAAAGGATAAAACACACGGAATTGAGGTGAAAATCGTTCAAGGAAATATTGTTGAGGAGTCCACTGATGCATCGGATTTCTGGTTTCAGAAAAAAATACACAAGTATATTAGCTGTGTGGTTAATAATAGCAAGACATTAACAGTATTTCAGAGAGAAGATGCATGGGTGCATCAGGGGTGCATACAAATACTGAGCTCCTTTGACGGTAAGACCTGGGATGTCGGAACAGGGGCGGGCAACTGCTCCCTTGCCTTTTACCAGCAGGGGAAAGAGGGGCAAAAATGCGCTTTCATTTTAAAAGATTAATTACATTCTATATCCGAAGCAGGAGTGCTATCAAGAATAACATAATCGTCTAGACAGTTTGCGTTATCCGCCTCAGCTTATGTTCAGCGAATATTAATGCAAACTTCCGCTTGGATATTTTCTTCCGACACACACTCACCTCATATAATTAATTGTTATTAATGCGCCGCTACAGGAGTGCCCTTTTACCAAAATCTGCCCACTTTGCTCTCGCATCGTTCCGGCGTCCATGGGTGAGACCAGAATCAAAATGATAGTGATATTTTTATTAATAAGGAGGGCAAGTTGGAACGGCGGTTTATAAAGAGGCTGGTGAAGCTTTAAGACAAGAATACATTGGATTGAGCAGGATTTATCCTGGAGCGGTAGTCATGACAATGGCAGGAAATTTGAAGGTTCGCAGATTGCTTCACATGGTTATAAATGTGCGCGCTCTTGAAACCGACAAATTCATGATTCAAAACGTGGTGACAAAAGTGTTTAATCGACGCTGACATGAACGGCTTCACCTCGTTGTCTCTTCCCGCGATCGGAACCGGTGTCGTTTGCAGAAAGATGGCAAGCAATCAGCCGAGATTTTGCACCACTGCATTAGGGAATATCGTAAAGAGAGATAACAAGTCCTTGAAGCTCATTCGTATTTGTTATTTTGCAAGAAAAGGTTTTTGAGGAATTCAGTAGAACTTTCGCACGCAAAGAGGCATTTCAAGGTAACAAAGAGACCTTTTTATCGTTGACTCGTAAATGGATAGTTAAGGGTGTTTGAAAAGTTTTCCCATACTAAGTAATTGTATAGGTTCTGTTCTGTTTGCTCCATTAAAAAGCCATCTCGTATTGATCGAATTATTCCAACGGAATACCTTACAATAGAAGTAACCTTAAGCATATATACTGGATAGTTTTATCAGTCCCAATTACCTTTTCCTCGTGGATATATATAGCGAAGATAATCGCATTGATTTCGTGTGACTACAAACGAATACATTTTCCCGTTTTGATTGATAGCTCGTTTAGTTCTAAACTGTTTCTTCCAGTGGCGTAACTGGGCCTCCGAGCTTCAGGGGGTCTCCTATAAGAAGTCGCAAAATGTTGAGTTCAGTTAAAGGGGCTCACTAATCAATGTTATGATGCCTTTAGAATAAGTTCGTAAAGGAATTTCACGATCCGAGGACCGAAGTTCGTTCCTTAGCACGGAAAATGCCAATAAAACACAAACAATATTACTTGTTTTGAGGATTCTTGATCAATCTTTTTATACCACAGTTACCGAACCAGTGTTTTCTCCAATAGGTAACACAGGTAAGACGAGACAGCAAGTTACTCTGGAAATTGCAGCAGAAAGTTCGAACGATATCGCAACGATCAAAGAAGAACTGAAACGGGTCGAGACAGAACAATGTCATACTGAGACCATCGAAACACAACAGGAGATTGATTTGAGACAACTGGAAAAAATTATGGAAATACAAGACCTCCACGAAGTTCGTATTGAGTGTGAACCCGCTCTTGGATACATCAGAATCACCGGGTTGGCAAGGAATGTAGCGATTGCTGTGGGGAAGACTCACAAAATAATCCACGACTGGGAACGAGAGAGACACCACACGGATGTGACTGTCCGAGAGGTTGGACTTACTTTCTTATTTACTTATACATATTAAAGGGTTATATTGACTTTCAAAAAACATGACCAACCAATGAGGCTTGTTCCACTTTCCGAATGCATGGACTGATGGGATAATAAAAGCGTAAAACGCTGACTCTGTCAAAATGGGGACATCTGGCTGCATCTAACTTTCAATTATTTTTGTTCAAAGTTCTTGTTACAATTCACAAAAAGTATTATTCAAGGAGCGCCGCCCCCGATCGAGCAGAGCCCTCGATTAAAGTTCTAAAAATTTAAAGAGCGTTGCGGCGCTCAAACGAGTAAATACGGTATGCTCTTTTGCTTTGCATATTCTCTAACTCACATATCCCAACCCCGGGTCAACTCGCAAGTTTGCTGCGAGTGCTTTCATAAAATTAAAACGCTTTTTGTTGGGTTTTATTAGGGGCAAACCGCCAAAGAGCGGAAAACAGGCTTTACTTTAGTAGCATCTCATTTAGTAGCGTTTTCCTCACCTAACTATCAGTAATTCCCAAAGAGCAAATCTTTAGGAATTCAAACATCACATGTAAAAATATTCTTAATGCACTTTGTTTTAGGTTGAATGGTTCTATTACGAGGGCAATAGAGGCGTTGTTATTCCTGAAAAGTACGCAAAGGAAATAAGCGCAAGATAGAGACGGGTACAAGAAATCATTTAGGAACTGTCGAATTTGATGACGTTGAGTCGAAATATAAAATAGATTTCAAAACCATGACAGAGACATGTTTGACTTCAAGCGAAGATCCAATGAAAGTTTTCAGACGCCCGTGTGAAGGTATTGTTATTTGATAATATTTTTGAAGACATTTAACCTAATCATACTTAAAAATACCGAAGCATTGATTGATACAGATACATATTAATTTACATCTTTTAAGCATTTCCACTCCCTTCAAATTGGGAATATCAGCCAATAGATGGTTCCACTGGGCAGGAACTTCAAGTGTTTCGATTCAATATTGCAAATAAAGACACAGAATACAACCAACTCCACGACATGTTTCAAGCATCGCTCTCACTAGGGGCAAACATACGTAAAACGGAGGTTGTAAAGATTGAAAGAATTCAAAATCCAGGATTGTATCAATTGTACCAGGCGAAAAAGCAGAAAATGAGCAATGGTGGAAATGAAATGTCGCTGTATCATGGAACAACAAAAGACGCTATGGAAAGAATTAACTGCACTGGTTTTAACAGATATTGTTCTGGAAAATTTAACGGTAACTTGACCAAATTCTCGACAAATTTAACTTCTGATATTTGTACAAATGGTCCTCTATACAACAATAAAACGCTCAAATTGTTCTCATTTGAGGAGAATAGGATGAACCGTAGCAGTAACTATGCCAGCAAGTTGCAACATCTTGTTAAGTTAACAACTGTAATGGCAACTTTGTGAACAACCATGTTCGTTGGGTGCGCCACAACGTAGTTTATTTATTCCTGTTTCTACCTACAAAGAAACAATCTGGGCAACTTGTGACTGTACGACTGCCTTTTGAAGAAAATGAGTTATTGAACTTTAAAGCATTATTTATTCACACTCAAGCACCATCACTAATTAATGCCTCGCTCCCAAATAGCATTCCTTAACTCATTACTGCCCTTTATCAATTCAACACCACCTATACCTCTTCATTTATCCACATCCATTCTCAAAAACAACGTTATCCACCTATTTTAATCAAAACAATCTTCCACATCCATGAAACCCTAACTGAAGGAGAAAATTACAGATTACGGTTGTAATGATATAGTTCTTATTTATATTACAGCTTTAAAGTTTGGAAATGGTGTGTGTTTTTCCAACAAAGCTTGGTACTTCTGCAGAAGGCAATATGCTGTTCCTGATAACGAGAGCCTTCAGTATATGTATATAGCCAAGGTCTTAGTCGGTAAATACACAAAAGGAAAAGAAGGTCTGATTGCCCCACCACAAATTGACGCTAGCAATCCAAATAGTTACGACTCTGTTGTTGACAATGTCAGAAATCCACTGATCCACGTTGTTTTTTACGACTATCAGCACTACCCTGAGTACTTAATTACATTTAAGGAAAAACCAAGGAATGAGTTACCGCAACACTGCAGAGTCTCGTGTAAGTCGAGAAAACCTCGTATGTAAATGAAATAATTCCGAACACTTCTGGGGTTTACCACAGCGACAAAGTTTATGAGAGATCAAAATTCTAGTTGAACCAACAATAACGAAGGGGCGATGGGGGATATTTCTAAGATTTGACATTTTTGACTAATTAAAATATGTTTTAATTTCATGTTCTACAAAAACAGATACCAAGCCAGCGCATGCGGAGATGTCTCAAGAAAATATAAACTCCAGGTTTGAAAAAGTTATTGTTAATGTGAAACGGAAGCTGAAAAGCTTTGTTACAGTTTCTGTCATGATTCTTTATCACATTTTTGTACACAAAATTACACTTTTCGAGAGTGAATTTCAAAATTATATAATATTATACAAATTATAGCGTTCCTCTTAAATCTCCTTCGCAACCTGGGCCGTCCAGCGGGGCTAAAGCTCCCAGGTACGAGTAATTATGCTTTTTCCGCCTAACTCTCTTAACAACAATTTGTACACATTTCTCTATTTAAACGCATTTTAAAGTGGTGTTTGCTTCCACATAAATTAATATTCTTTATACTTTATAGATTCCCGCGGTTATGCGGAGCACATAGCCCTCCTGGCCCAAACGAAAGTAACACCTGGTTTAAAGACACTTTTCTTAATTCAAAACGCAAGCTAAAAAAAGAAATTCACGAAGCTTTAAGGAGGTATTTAGTGTTCCGTACAACTAACTTTGCTATAGTTTACTTATACGAGGTTGGCTCTTCTCTAAAGCTTTAAAGTTACTTCTCCATGCATAATGTATATTTGATATTTTATATATAGTTTCCCGTGGTTGTGTGGAGCATATGGCCTTTCTGGCCCAAACGAGAAGATTTGTCGCCCACGTATTTACCTCACAATTAAAAGAGGAATGAAAAAATCCGATGTACGACGCGACCTTGAAGAAAAATTCAATGTTGACGCAAAGCAATATTTTGAGCTTCTGCAAGAGCCTAAAGAAAATCCGAATATCAAATTCTTGGTTCGGGATCAAAATACTTCGAGTGTTGGAGTCGAAACTTCATCGTCCGCTACACCAGTCCTTCCAGCACCAGGTGGTGGTGTATTAGCTTGCAGTGGACAAAGTAATCATAACCCATGTCATGTACCTGAAGGCGAGAGAGACTTACCTGATGTGGAAGGAACAGGAACGCTAACTATGTTTTGTTGCAAAAACGGACAGCATTACGCACTTACTTGCTTTCACGTTGCTTGTGCATCTGATGAAGCTCGTTTGAATGCTGCAATCAATAAAGCAGAAGGTATCCAACAAATGCGCAGCAAACTGGCATATTTGCAAGCTCAAGCCGTAAAAAAAGAATACTTTTTTACCGAAAGCAAAGGAGAAACCAACAACGAGGCCATTTCGTTTGGGGATGGGAGCAACTACTTGCGACTTGGTGACTTTGAAAACGCGCATTTTAATACAGAATGTGATATATTGTCCCTAAAGATTCCGAATGACGTTCAACTTTTTTGTACAATTTCGGGTGTAACCTCACCGGATTGGGATACGATTGATGACGAACTGTATGAGCGAGTTATTGAAAAGAAAACGAGTCCAGTTCATGTAGAAAAAAACGGTTTTTCTTCAGCCTTAACGAAAGGATATATCGTTCCTTATGATTTCAGCTACAGCATAGGACAGGAACCGCTTTTTGAGGATGGATTTGTTGTCGAAGGATACGGTGGTGCTCCTTTCCTGAAAAACGGTGATTCAGGTTCTCTTGTGTTCTTTCGTGATGAAAAAAATGCGAAGCAAGTATTTGCTTATGGTGTTTGCGAAGTGAGTGCTGACTTATTACCAAAGAAAGGTTTCGCCTTCCCATCGCAAGAACTTGCTTCAAAAAAACAGGCGGAAGAAACAAGTTTCAGCCAACAACAGGAAGAGGTGTGTTCCGAACAACTCAACCCAGCAGTCACGACATCGCGGGAGCATGCCGTTTCAAAACAGCACATCACAGTACCCTCGACATCACTGGAACAAGCCTCGCCGAGGCATAACGGAACAAAGATTTCTACCGCGCCCGATCATACCTCCCAAGAACAAACAATTAGTTCCAGTGATTGTGAAAGCGGCAGCAGTAGCCCTTGGAGTGAAGACAGCGATGACGGAGGAATTGTGTTCCAAGAGGAGAAAAATGGGTTATATATCTGTTTACCATTATACACTGCATTGGAGAAACTTGAGCTTTTAGAAGCAGCGTGTTTTAAAGATTGTGCTAATAGCCGGTAATAATAGGAGCTCCTAACTTCAGAGATTATTGAAAATATCGAGTCAAATATACAGCTTCTTTCAAACTTCAGGTGTTTTAAAAACAACTCACATTGTTGTGCTCGACCTATATACGTAGCTTTTAAAAATAAAGCAAATAGCGTTCTTAGTTTCTAGAAGAAAACAATTTGAAACTTAGGAAAAACGTCGCTCTTTTCATGCGCCGAACCTAATGCAAAGGAGCTCAACCAAAGACTTTAGTTCATTTTCATTAGGTTCGAATTCGGTGCATGAAAAGAGGGACGTTTGACCTAGACCTTAGTTCCTATTATAATTAGAGCACGCCCAATTCAGCCGTTTAGAGAGCCGTAGCTCCCAACACTTCGGAGATAGGCAAACAATTGGGCTAACGAGATTTGTCTTGAGTAAAATGTGTGAATTGATGGATAATAGCGGTAATGACGTCATATTTCTGAGAATTGGTTAATATATGTGGCACGTTTCTTCTCTTTTAGCAAAAATCTCCTTCCAAAAGTCCAAAACCTTAAATCATTGTATATTTATCTATTTTATTGCCCACAGGTTAGAATAATAATAAGGTATACATGTCCATATGTTAGTCTAGTTTAATACATTGTTATTTTTTTATCAAATATTGCGCACTTAAGAAATGTATTAATTAGCTCGTAAACCATATTCTTGCATGGAATTTCAAGAGTTCAGAAAAGTGCGCGAAACAGGAGCCGAAAGTGAGTGATTTTGCGAGCTTTTCCTAATTCTCCCAACATTCCCAAGTGTTTGGACCAGGCCATCCGAACACATGCAGAAGCCATTAAGTAATTGTTTATAAAATAACAACAAGGTAGTGTCAGAGACTAAACAATAGATACAGAACTGGAACCAGTGTACTCACATTTTTATGCGCATGCTTGGCAAGTGCCATAGATTTAAAGTAGAAACAATTCTGCAATTCATCTTAAGTGTGTAAAATGCAATATAGATGACGATATTGTAAAACTCGAGCATGCGCAATTGGTCACTTTTAACTCACGTGCACTAAAAAAAGCAGGTACAAAACAGCTCTGTATCGTTTCCTTTCTCTGCGGTAGTGTTCCAAGCATAGAGATTATAAATAACACTAGAGGAGGCATTGGTATCGAAAACATCAGTCGAAAAAGGGAGCGCGATAATGGAGGGCAAATTCAAGTGCCGGTGCAATGCTCTTGTCAGCTACCTCTGTAGCTCAGTGGCAAGAGCATTGCACCGGCATTGCAAAAGCGTACGTACGATTACTGCCGGAGGACATATAGTTGACACTGCTAATCACTGAGCTCCATTTCACCTGAAGTGACGCTTGTCATATAATAACACCCTTTAAAACCTCTAGAATTTACTTACATCGAGTGAATGCCAAAAATCATAATCGATTTACCCTTAACCATTCCCGGCATTACCATCCTACACATGCATTAAATAAACACGCTTGCTCTTGCCATCTACCTCTGCAGCTCAGTAGGTAGTCTACGATTCACGACGTTGCCAGCTCGACGACGCGCTTGCGAAACAGAGAAACTCAACACGCGAGAAAATAGGTATGCATAATTTGTGGTCCCACGATAGCGTTGCCATCCCAGCGACGCCTTGAAATAAGGCAATTTCACGGCCTCTCGACGACATAAAGCAGCTGCAACGTGTTAGCTGTTTGATAGCTTATATGAAACTGCAATATCAGCTAGACATCAGAGGTTCTGAGCATTATTGAGATGTTTGTATGAATATTTTAAAGCCCTGGCAGCATAATTAATTTCTCGTAGCCTTTTTCCAGCAAATTAATTGACTAGCGTCGTCGAGCTAACCGCGTCGTAGATCGTGAACTCCCTAGTGGCAAGAGCATCGCACCGGCATCGCAAATGCGTAAATTTGATTCCTGCCGGAAGAACTGTAGTTGACGCGTTTTTCCCTGCAACTGTTCATTAAAATGAAAGGTTCGTTAAAATGAAAGGGCAACTTTGGTTGTTTACCATTTACATGGAAATTCCGGTGATTCCATATGGAAAATAAATGGAAAAAGCATATTTCGAAGGCTCAACCAGAAATTTTCCGGAATAAACGGCTTGTTTGAAAAGGTTGTCCTCTCATACCGATTGGGAAGTTTCAAGCGGTTAATTCTGTCCGTCTCAATTTTTTTTACCACTTCCAGGCTCCTCACGATTAAATTTACGCGGTAATTTAAAAAATCAATGTATCGTTTCAGTGCAATTCATACCTCTTCAGCACTGGAGACCTTCCTTTACTGGTACAATACGATTGCGTGGCAATGAACGTGGTAAGTAAAGTAATTCTAACGAATTTGTTTTTAAGTTGCTTCCTTTTACAACAGAAATGACACCATTGACTTAAAATAAAGATGTCAAAAATTAAAGCCGTTATCTTGGAATTGTTAAATACTCAATGGATTCCGGTATAAATGGAAAGCGCATAATCCGAATGGGATTTTTAACAAATATTTTGCTTACCATTAGCACAATTTCAAACCGGATAGGTTTCCCATGTAAATGGTAAACACCTTTGTTCCCCTTGTCCCTGCTAGCAAAAGGCAAGGGGGCAGCTGCCCCTCCTGCCCCAACTGCTTCGGCATCCCGGGTTGAATATGCGAGACAAAAATTACAAGAAAACTACACTGATGTTTATAAAGAATATGCAAATAAAAAAACATACTAAGCTACTGTGACAAAGTAAATTTTATGATCGGTCAGCAAAGTTAAAAAACCCAGCACGACTTCCAGGGAAGAGAGACAGATGTCCTGTAATTATTAAGCAATCTCGGTTGTGGGACAGTTAGCAATTTCTGTAGGTAATATGACAGGTGAGGGTCGTTCTGGAGTGTCGTAAAGTTCTGTCCCATTTCCCTCTTGTACCGTATTTGTTTTTAAGCACAAATCGTCGTACGGAACGAAACATTTTTGACATGACGTCCCAGGACGTATAAACATGTTGCCAGACTCATCAACATTTCCCCATGCGTTTCGAAGCCATTCAACCGCCAATGGTGGAAATAGTTGGAGTCTGTCATACCAAGATCTCTGCGAAGAATGTGTGTTGACATAATCTCTTCTCCACAGCACAACACCACGCGAATGTTGTGGAATCGGATTTCCATCAGGTGTAAGATTGCCGTACTCTGGAGGGCGGTTCTCTGGAGTTGCGGAATGTGAAGAGTCTATGAGGATTAAAAAAATGCTAATACCAATTTACCAAACTTTTTACCTCTTTTTCCTACCATGCTTGGTGATTGCAACGCTGGCGTCGTTGAAACTCAATAGGAAACATCGCAGGAAGTTGAGCATTGAATGAGAAACAGGGGTAAACTATGTACTGACTGAATGTTAGCTTGTATTATGTGTCAGTCACAAACTTATCAATAATTACAAATTTACACCTATATTACATCTTTACATTTACATTTAATCATGTGCGGACTAGTTCACACTGTAATTGTAAATATTTTTCAGTGCCACAGGCATACATATAAGCCCAGTTTTCAGCATTCGGCCCGTTTCCCGAGCCCTATCGACGGTACTGTTTGGTTTAATCGTCGCAACATACTCTCCACATTTTTTAAGCGGATTGAAGATAATGACGCGGTTTTGAATATGACTAAGAGGACACGTCCTTCCAGGCGAGACCAATGGATCCGAAAATAAAACAGTTGTTATCAAACTATAGGGTGTATCAAAAAAGCGCAAGCCTCCCAGGTGCCTACTATCTTTTGTTATGGAATAGAAACGAACATATATGAATATAAGGTGGCTGCCGTTTTATTGATACACCCAGTACTCAACGAAGTATTAGCTGAATGTGAGCCGTATTTGTGTAAAGACAGTTGGCTACGGTATTGATCTGAATGAATCAGAAACGGTAAAGTAATATAGTCAGGCACAGTAATATATAATCACCTTCTTTGGCTTTTTGTTTTCGAATGAACAAAACAACTGCAATGACAATCACGAAAGAAACAGTAGCAATGATGATAGAAATGGTCCGGTTTTTGGAAACATCTAAAAATTCGCAAAAAAAATTGTTAAAAGATTGAGTAACATAGCGTAACAGAGCAAGCAAGATATTTTTGAAAGATTTTGCAGACTGAAAATGTTTTATGAAAAACGAGCATGATTATGCAGGAACTTGTGAAACACTAAAATGTTTTTGGTGAGGAATTTTGCGTTTTACCCGGATGTACTAAGACCGAAACAATGGTTACCTGAGCAATGTTTCATCTCACATACTTGAACCCGATAAGCTGCTCCCTGCTTACTACAATTCTCACTAAACTCTCCTGGCGGAACATAACATAGTCGCGTCCATATTTCAACACCTTGACCACACGTGACACTGCACGGGGAAGGCTTTGTCCAGTTGCCATAAACACCAGCAACTGCAAAATGAAAATTAGAATGAGATACTTCGACGTTTTGTAAAAAATGTGCCAATTAATAAATAGACAACATTTAACCCTTGTCTGTTCAGTTATGGAACCCAAAAAGTAGCCACGCGCTGCCGAGGAGACTGGTAACTTTTTGTTCTTATCACTAATGGCGTCAAACCGTGTATCTATTACTTAACAGACAACGGTTAAATGTTATCTTTTTGTTTTCTATAATAAAATCGAAAAGGTCCCAAATTAAACAGGCAAACAGGTTGTTTTTATTTTCCCAAATTAGTGCAAAAATTGAAAAGGTAAAAATTATGCGCATATCACGCATAGAGTTCGTGATCTATTGGTTTGAAAATGCGATTAGCTAATTTACAACCCTTGCTAAAGTGTGATTGGCTGACAAAATGAAAAAGTGATTAAATTCGTTAAACTTTTTGTGACGTCATTCCGTGCAGCAGTCTTCTAATAGATCATGGCTCTTGACCAATGAAATGTTACGTATAAAAAAGACAATGTAACGTTATTATATTAACAGCTAGTGACTGGACGTTATAGAACTGAATCAACTGATGGAGCTTCGTGTCGACGATTAAGCCAGATTTTAATGCCAGAAGCGCTGAATATCATGGTGTTACTCTTCAGCATGTATATAGTTGGTTTGACTCTCACTTTGACAAGTTTTTCTTTTACATTTTCTTAATTCAGCCGAGTTTCTCAGCCCACTGCAGTTACTGCCTCCGTATTTGGGTTTAGGATTATCACAATTACGTCGCCATATCTCCACTCCTTCACCGCACGAAACATTGCAAGGAATTCTAACACTCCAGTTGCCATAACCACCGTTTACTAGTAAAATTACCGGCACATTAATCAAAGTTAGTAAACAACTTGCACGTGGTGTGACCAGTATTGGTCATTTCTATGCAAGGGTGGCAAAGGTGGTAGGGTGAAAAAGACTTAGGCACACACATGAAATGATAACATAATTTTAGTCTGCCTACCCGGGTTTAAGTTGATGTTTTCAGCAAAATCATGATGTTATCATTGATGGTACACTTAGGCTCGTGCGCATCATGAAAAACCGACTATCATCGCTTTTTGCGCCCGGTTTTAGAATTATTCTAGGAATTATTTATACTATATGTAATGAGGACTTGAACTAAATCTAATTCTCAATTCCCACGCGTATGTGATAATTAAATCATTTACAATGTGTTAATTTCCTGGACACAATCTATTGGTTTGAATTGCTTCTGCTGGTCAATGTTAAAGAAACAAGATAATTTTCTGGGGTCGACTATGCTAACGGCTTATATTAGTTATGCTTGAACAAGATAATATTTCTTTACCTGGACAGGGTTCAGCCAAACAGGATCTGTATTCAACTGACTCTCCGATTTCACTGCAATATTTTCCGCCAAACTTTGGCTTAGGTTTGTCACAATCTCGTTGCCATGTTTCAAAAACTCACATTACACTTATCTTTTAATGACCAATTCCCATAATTACCGTCAACTAAACAACGTAATAAATGTACTGGTGCTGAATACGAACAGTTTTTGCCCTATATGAAATAAACTTAATAAAATCCATTGTTGGTTGCACTTTTCACCCCTCCCCCTTTTCTCAGTAATTCAAGCCGAAGCTGTAGTTTGAAATCAGCACCGCACGGTAGGCAAGCAGCCCTTCCTCCCGCCCACTAATTACTTTTCTAATATAACATTTATATATAGTGCGCACGTGCTGATTGGTCGAGAAGCGTACTGTGTGCTTCTATTTAACAATTTGTCGACGAAGGGGAGGTGTTTACAAGCCTATATTCACTAGCCGAAGGTGAAGTGAATGAGTATTTTAACGTGCTTGTAAAAAGAATAAATAAAGCTTAATGCATATTAGGGCATGTGTGTAACAAAGTTATGAATACTAATTAAGATTGGTTGTATCAAAGTTAATATATTAATTAACAATTCATGAGACCTTTATGGAGAATTACAAATGTATACATGTGACCAAAATGCTGCGCAATGATTGCAAGATAGACTCATTAATTATTCATGAATTTCACAAGGCGACTAATTGTTTTAGTATAAATTTCCAGGTGTTTACAAATAACAATCAACACAATTTCATAAAAAATTATGATTATTTCAAATTGCTTATTTGAAAAACAACGAGTAGCCGACCAGTGACTATCATTTCAGAGACAGTGAATCTTAGTCAATCAGAACGGATGAAAATGAATAGTCACCTCGAAATTTATACTAAAGCTGTACAGAAACACGGGACGTAGAAAAATTTTTTTGCGTTATAAAAGAAAGAAAGATTTTTTCTATATTTATACACAATTATAGAAACACTTGTAGAGTTTTGGAGAGCTCGACATAACGTAGAAAAACTCGCCCTACGGGCTGCCTCGTTTTCCCACTGATTATTATGTTTTCGTTTTCTTACGTGGCTTATAAGGCAACGCCCAAAATAACAAAGAATGTCTGTACCGAAAGTGCATAGAAAACGAAAAAGAAGTTCTTCAAACATCTGAAATAAACCTGCATCACCTGGTGTACATTTAGGAATCTCACAGTACTCCCATCTTTTGTTCCTATCTGTAGTAAAACACCAAGGCCGTTGTCCTGAGTTCTTGGGATTACGACAGTAATTCTTGGCGTTATTTAATTCTGGATATGTGGTGTTCATGGTATGACGATGTGGACATTGTTCTGTCCATGATTGGCATGGAATACCCGAAGATGTCACTGATATGTTACCATTGTAGCTGCTTCCGTTTAAGTATAGACAATCTGTGTGGAAAAGCGATATAGCAGCTGCAGACAATAAACTTAAGTAACCGTGTTTACTGTGTGTCATTTTTTCCTCTTTAGAACGAAACGATATTCTTAAAACTATAGTCACTGAGGAGAACTGACACTAGCATACTGATCTATCATGTCATCATTAGCGCTATATTAAGCTAAGAAGATTTCAGTAACTATGCTATTTGGCATTTCCTATTTTTAGAAAATGCCGCATAATATAACAGGCATGGATGTTGTGTGGCTTCAGAGTACAAAAAGATTCATTTGTGAATGTTTCTAAATCCTATTTGCATCCAGTATATAATAAGATTGATAATTGAAATTAAAAATACATTCACGCAGAGTTTGTTACTTGATTGATTCGTGTAGCAGCTTGAACATAAATCAACACTTACCTATATTTGCACTTGTTCCTACTATTGTGAGTCTATCTGGAATATTACATTGAGAAAATGCTAGTAACTGCCTCACAGTACTGACAAAACATGTAATCAGCGCCGCACAAAAAGATATAGGTTCTGGGAGTGAAATTATCGTTAGGTTGCCCAAGCAATAAACGTCACAATGCGTCAAAAATCTTGAATTTTCTTAAAATGCACCTCAGTGGGTAATTTTTTTCAGGGGATAAAGCATTTTTGAGTCAGCTCATAGGACTTGCTTTCTATCATGCAGCATAGAATTAATTTAAACATAAGAAAATGATTTACAGATGTGTCAATTCTACCTGTTGTGTTTCTGAATTCAGTGTACCAGCATTCTGGCGAGTCACCCGCATTTCGGACTGGTTGTAGATCTCCAAGTATGAATTTCTTTCTTTCTGGTGTCGCACCCGACCACCGAATTGAAAAATACTTTTTAAAAGTCTCCCTGATGCTTACATAGTCACATAAGTGGTACACGTTAACGCGTGTTTCACGACAAGCTGCCTTCTCTTTATAAACACTTTGCGTTCTGTCACAACTCGGAAAAAATAAATGACAAAGGTATATATTTAGGATTGGAATGCATATTCGCACTTTGGTAACGCTAATCTTCGAATAAAGACTTATTTTTAACTCCCCAAGCCTCTCGAGAGTGTCTTGGACTCGGTTTAGTTCGTTTTTTTCGTATTTTGTCGAGAAGGAGTTCGAAAAACGTAGTTTGATAAAATGATTCCGTGATTTTTACAAAAAGGCCGAGTGAAATTCACCAAAGGAAAACAGGAACTTGAGTTGAGTGTTGGCTCAGCTTCGGCAGGAATACAAGTTCTATAACAAAAGAGCAATAGCTGACAGCATCACATATTTCCCCTGTCGTCTGGCGAAATAAAATGATTTTCTTGATTGCCAGTCGTATTTTAAGACTACGCGAAATCTGCAATTCAATAAGACTTTGATATAAGAGAAGTTTGATAGAATTGATTTAATGAATTTACTCATGCTTGAAAAGTGTGTGTAAAAATAAGAATACGGCACTTCTGTTTCGTGATACGGCACTTCTGTTTCGGCGCATACTATAGAAGCTTCCTGTGCCATTCTTGAAACTCGGAAGTGGCAATTTACTTAACATTTGGGAATGAATCCCTCAAAATGAAAGAGCGTATCTGCAACTTTGCCCCCCCCCCCTCACTGCCTGACCCCAGTTCCAACATCTGCTGACCTTATATTACATTTTATGATATTTCACCCGTTTCGTCTCTTTCCATACGGCTATTAGCCAGTAAAAAACACCCCAAACGGACGGGCTGTTTGCCGTGTAACGTACGTACGTTTGTACGCTGAGTTCTGCCAATAATTATAGTTTCTACAGAAATTCTTTACCTAAATCTGAAGTTAAACGAAAAATTAAGTTTATAACTTTAAAGAATGAAGAAGTAAGATACTGAACTTTAGAAGTACATGAGATTCTGCTGGAAAATGCGAAATTTTTATTTGCTATGAATTTAATTCTGGAATAAACGACGCCATCTTTTGCAACTACAAGATTCTAATAATGTTTCTTTAGGCTATGAGTCAGTCAATTGGAAAGAGTTTACTCTTATAACAGTTTTAACAGTTTTATTGTGGTATTTTTCTTTAATTTTTCAAAGGAAGGCAATTTTGTTAGGCATCTGGCTTGATGATATAACTAGTATGGGGTACATATTTATTTTGGTTTCTTTATATCAATGGTTTATATGAATTATGCAACTTTGCAATGATTTATAGGTAAGGACTGCAGAAACTGTAGGTCATATTATGTCAAATATGTACCATTCAAGTGATATTTGCCGATATGTGTAAAAAAGTTGCCTTCTGTTCCTGTATAGTCATTCATCATCATGATGGTCTCACAGAAATGGAGAAGGTTGCCCAGCCTACAAGGTTTTTACAAGAAGGTAATGATGATGAAATACATGAGCAAATTATATTTTCTGAAATAGAAGATGAAGGATTAGATGAGAGGATCAGTGAAGTTGATGGCACAACTCCTTATCAAAAAGCCCAGAGAAAACAAAAAGGCTTAGGATGATATGAGAACAGAAATGCTCACTATAGAACTGACCACGGAAGTAGAGATACTTGTAGCATACTTCGTCATGCAAGAACCATGCATATGCAAAATAAAAGGTATGGTACTTGCATGTATATATAAGTTCTTGACATATATATGTCAATAAATGTTGAGAAGTAGTTTAATGATTTTGATTTTTATCCACAGGCATTCTTAGTGATTGTAGTGTGGAGTGTGCAATCGTGCAATCTTCCTCAGATTGTTCAGCTATTGCAGTTTCAAGAAAGAAGCAAAGAGAAATTTTCAAATAAAGTCATATTTCTTTAATCCTATCCTTTCTGTTATGAAAAATATACGTAATGAATAAACCATTGGGTGTGTAGTCGTGGCATATTGTTGTCGATATTGTTCTTAACAAAGCCTTTATTGCAACCATAACACAAAACCATTAATATTATAACTATAACATTTAAAACACTGCATGTAGCTCTACAACATATACCTATACTGTATGGTACATGGTGTATGAATGCTGATAGACAGTTTGCACCATGAAATCATATTCACGGCTGGTAGTCGTATAACGTACGTCCGCTGTATGGTATATGGTGTATGAATGTTGATATTAGAGAGTTTGCACCATGAAATCATATTAACGGCTGGCAGCCATATAACGTACGTCTGCTGTATGGTATATAGTGTATGAATGTTGATATTAAAGAGTTTGCACAATGAAATCATATTCACGGCTGGTAGCCTTATAACGTACGTCCGCTGTATGATACATGGTGGTTGAATGGTGATATTAGAAAGTTTGCACCATGAAATCATATTCACAGCTGGCAGCCATATAACGTACGTCCGCTGTATGGTATATGATGTATGAATATTGATTTTAGAGAGTTTGCACCATGAAATCATATTCACGACTGGTAGCCTTATAACGTACGTCTGCTGTATGGTATATGGTGGTTGAAAGATGATATTAGAGAGTTTTCACCATGAAATCATATTCACGGCTGGTGGCCTCATAACGTACGTCCGTTGTATTGTATATGGAGTATGAATGGTGATATTAGAGAGTTTGCACCATGAAATCATATTCACGGCTGGTAGCCGTATAACGTACGTCCTTTCTATGGTGTATATGAATGGTGATATTAGAGAGTTTGCACCCTGAGATCATATTCACGGCTGGCAGCGGAATAACGTACGTTCGCTGTATGGTATATGGTGGTTGAATGATGATATTAGAGAGTTTGCAAAAATAAATCATATTCACGGCTGGTGGCCTTATAACGTACGTCCGTTGTATTGTATATGGAGTATGAATGGTGAAATTTTCCACAAACACTTATGGTGTTTACCACCATCACCTTTGGTTTAAATAAAATGAGGCACTATATACCATACAGCGGACATACGTTATACGGCTACCAGCCGTGAATATGATTTCATGGTGCAAACTCTCTAATATCACCATTCATACTCCATATACCATACAGAGGACGTACGTTATACGGCTACCGGCCTTGAATATGATTTCATGTGCAAACTCTCTAATATCAACATTCAACCACCATATACCATACAACGGACGTACGTTATAAGGCTACCAGCCATGAATATGATTTCATAGTGCAAACTCTCCAATATCACCCTTCATACTACATATACCATACAGAGGACGTACGTTATTCGGCTGCCAGCCGTGAATATGATTTCATGGTGCAAACTCTCTAATATCACTATTCGTACTCCATATACAGGGCCGTCGCGAGCGGGGGGGTGTTGGGGGGGCTTCACCCCCCCAATAATTTGTTCCAATCGGCCGGAGTCGGCAAATTGCTACGATAATGTTAGGCAAGTCGAACAAAATCGGCATTCAGTGAATTGTTAAAGTATCAAAGAAACTTATATAGCAATATGTAGGCGTTGAAGCAATAACTTCATTTTTGCCGTATTTTGAAATACTGTTTGTACAAATTGTTGTCTTACAATATTATGCTTAAACCATATTAGTTTAATAGTTTTGATTAGTTCATCTCAGTGTCAGAAGTGTCGTCATTTAGTCGTCGAAAATCGGCGGGAGGCTGAAATGTGAAACCCATGTTTACTTCTTAAATTGTCCTCAGGCGTGATTTTTGTTTGACTGTCAGTTCAGCCTTCACTGAGATATTGGAACTCTAGCCCCCCTGTCGGGGAGAATTTTACAATTCGGGGAATGAACAGGAGATATATTGAGTCGCCCTCTATTGTTTTTTTTCCCAAATAAAACAATAAACTGCTTCAAAATTTAACTTAGTATTTTACATTGTACATGGTTTGTAGCATAAAAATTTTCATGAAAAAGTCCGCGATAAGACTCTGAAATGCTAATTTCCAAAGATCTAGAGCAATCAAATTTCAAAAATTTTCTCGCTCGGCGCCAACCAAGGTGGCGCCTCGAGAGCATAGGCTCCAAATCTAAGGCATGGGACTGAAGCAATAAACCGAAAACTGTGCTTCCTTACCTTCCTACACGTTAAAGACAACCAGGAGCTCAGCCCCCAACCCCCTGTCGGGGAACTTAGCCCCTGTGTCGGGGAATTCCTGGCGCCACCCCTGTCTTGAATCACTCGGTATTTTTACCCCTGACACCCCCCCAATCCAAATCACTTCGCGACGGCCCTGTCCATATACAATACAACGGACGTACGTTATGAGGCCACCAGCCGTGAATATGATTTCATGGTGCAAACTCTATAATATCACCATTTATACTCCATATACCATAGAGAGGACGTACGTTATACGGCTACCAGCCGTGAATATGATTTCATGGTGCAAAGGCTCTCTAATATTACCATTCAACCACCATATACCATACAGCGGACGTACGTTATACGGCTACCAGCCGTGAATATGATTTCATGTGCAAACTCTCTAATATCACCATTCATAAACCATATACCATACAGCGGACGTATGTTATACGGCTACCAGCCGTGAATATGATTTCATGGTGCAAACTCTCTATCTTTCCAAAATAAATGCGATATCTGAGTTTTTCACCGGACGATTGTGCTATGTTTAGTGAAGCTCGTTGATACTTTGTCCCTTTGCTCCTGGTGGTAAAAGGCTGCACGCAAAACAGGGTCTATTCTATACATGGGCGTAGGAGGTATCCAGAGTTTGGGGGGTCAGGGGGGGACAAGCTTCCCGGGGCCGTTTTGGTTAATAAAAGGGCCTTTAGGGATGGATTGCTTGCCAAAGCTGTAAGGACACCACTAGCTAGTGTGGTTTATATTTGTTCTCTATATTCTTATATTTTTGAGGGCGAGATGGGGTGTCTCCATCCGCTTCCTAGGTACATCTTTATAGCACGCGTATCATGTGAACAGTCTTAGTATCTCGGGGAAAAGCCCGCGTATTTTCGTGTGTTGTGGCGCAATATTATTTCAATAACAAAATTTATTATATGGCAAGCGCTTGTTTTGGTTAATTTTGCAATTTGATTGGCTGCTGACAGGTCCGGATTTCCCCGTATTGCCCACGGGCAATACGCAATTCTTATTGCCTTGTGAAAACAAGGCAAAACTCACGGCAAAAACTAACTAAATTTAAACTGAAAAACAGATTAAATTCTCAAACGCAAAATAATGAATTTGAAATAAAAATAATAAATTAATATTTTACAAAATAGAGCGGTTTTTTTTCACTTTAGGCCGATGTTTTGGTGTCGTGTGCCCGGATGAGATTGATCATTAAAATTACTCATAAAGAATTAATCATTACACTGATGTCTGCATGAAATATGCCATATAATAAAAAACTTACTAACTTCGACTGTTCGGTCTGTACGGTAAAATATCAAACCTCGGTCTTGGTGTATTGACCTCGCTATCGCTCGGTCAATACGGCACGACCTCGGTTTGATATTTTACCGTACAGACCTCACTCTCAGTCAGTAAGTTCTTAGTATATATCGATTATTAGATGCAAATATTTCGCAAATGAGCTCTTTTTCTGTAAAAAAATTCCCTCCAGATATTTCACCTGGATATCAGTGAAAAATTCCTTACAGCAAGCCAGACAACAAAGGCCAGACAAGAGAGAAATGCCGGAGACAACAGCGCACAATTACAGATCAATTTATTATTATTGATAGCTAGTTTACTGTAGCTAGGGAAGGTGCGTCATTTCCGATATCCCCAGATCTTGCAGCCTATTCCCAGGCCTTGTAAACGCGCGCTGCAGATCTTGAGCACATCATGAAGTCTGGGGCGACCGTACAAGCGTACGTACGTTTTACGGCTGCCAGCCCGTACGTATTAGCCTTACGGCTATCAGCCGTATGGCTTAGATGAACCGGATGGATATTTATATGGGGACTTAAGGTCTGTTCTCACGAATCACGATCCGTAATATACGCTAGCTTATGTTGGTTTGTTGCCCATAGGCTTTCAAGTCAATCCATCATGAGTGAATTGGATCAAACAAAATTGGTTCGTATGAATTGACCTTTATAGTTTATACAATTCTGCCTATTCTGGCCTTGAACGATCAGAATTGACCTTTAAAGCAACTTTGGCCTTGAACGCTCAGTGGGAGGGGTACCGGTGTATATTCACACGTTTATAATTGCATATCGTAGGAACAAACACTTTGAAAAGAAATCAGTCGGGCATAAGACGAATTACGAATATATATACATCCCTAAATTAGCTATGGCCTTGTTTAAACTTTCATAAATCATCGAATTTCCAGTAGAAATTGTGGTAAAGTTTACAGAGTTTAGGATGATATTCGCATCTTTCAAACCCCGCGTGATATACACATGCGTGCGGTTGGGAAAGACTGGTTCATTTGACGTAATCAGGATATCGATGTTACTGCAGAACGACTAACAAGTAACAACATTATATCAAAATAATTTTACCTGTTTTTTCTTCGATGCTGGTAATCAGCTGTAAGAAAAAAGTGGAAAATAGCCTATGACTTAATCTACAGCGATGTGAAATGTTATAGAATTTCAAAAGACTTTACCAGCAATACTTAAACAACAACAAATCATTAGTAGAATCAAACCATGTCCAACAGTGTTGATAATTTCGCCAACATTCATAGTTGATGCGGCGTGGAGTATTTCCTACATATTGTGGATATGGATCTAAAGGCCGACTGAAAACGTCGCCAGAACTTATTTCTGTAGTCGTGGTTTGGTAGTTTGTGAAGGTAGAACCACTGGGTAGAACTAAATAACTATTTATGCAAAGGCAATGCTTACTGCCTAACTTTTATCTTGCACTTACGTTTCAATAGCTGATTGGCTCAACTGATTACAACCTACAATTATGCTAAGACTTTCGAACTTACAATGCCAAAAATATGGAATGCATGTATGCTATCGCGCTCAGCATAAATATTCGTAATTATAAGTCATAATGCTTATACACAAAATTTCAACAAAATTTAATAATAGAAAATAAAATATTAGGTAGTGTCTGTTTTGGCTCCTTTGCACTACAATCGTGCTATTAATTAAAGGACTAGAAATACATGCATGCAGCAACCCCTCGCCATTTCAAACGAAGCAAAATATTTCCTGAGCTTGCCAGACCTAACCTTCAATATTATGAAATGTCCTAAATGTAAAGCCGATAGCTGATGTTTCAAATATTTCGGAAACAAACACAGTGGTAAAGGTGAAGTGAAATCACCCGTTTTCCTGCTGCTTTCCGTTGCATTAAGTTATAGACTTTCACAGTTTAAGTGAGAGTTAATACTTCATTATAGCTAAACCTTCAAAACATCAAAACAGCCAAAAAAATATAAATAACCAAGCAGTGAACGTCGAATGTTGTTTTTCGATTATTAAATTCATGCAGTGATTGCAGTCGACTATATATAAACCTTTAAAGTGATATTTGTTATATTAAAACTCCGAATTACACTTTTAAGGACTCTCTTGGAGGTTAAAACGATGATGTAAAGCCTTAAATAGTCGGTCACGTCTTTGCAAAACCGAGCAAAACGACATACTGTACCAAGGTCATAAAATGTATTCGTACAGCAAACACGAAATAAACCTCGAAATAAACAAAATAGACTCCTACCATTTCAAGGATTATAATCGAGTTGTTCCTTTTCACCGCTAATTAATTCCTCCAGTTCTGATAATATTTTAAACTCTTCCAGTGTTTTATCTGTTATTTGATTCCACATTTCATATTTTGTTTTCGAAACATTTTTTTAAAAAATAGTTTGGCAGTTTGCAAAATGACAGTTAAATTGCTGACGTTTTTCACTGAAACACAAACGTTTCGTCTTAGCCAATCAGGAAGTTAAAATATATTTAATTACAAACTTGAGGTATTACACATATCAAAAGTAATCCTGGAGCGGATTTCACAACACGTTTACAATTATAGTCAAAGATATTACATTTTAAAATTTGATAATTGTTCGGACAGTTCAATGTTCGATGATGAATTTACATGGCGCCAAGAACGTGATCCGCGAATGCACAATACTTGTGCTCTGATGAGGGCAAAAGAGATCTGTTTTCGCAGCCAGCTCATCACGACGGACAACCTCAGATGTCGCTTCGTCGCCACCTTATCGGCCAACATGGTGAGGAAATGTTGGGTTTCCCTGCCACAGCCTCCAAAAGCGCTGAAAACAATAGGTGTGAAAGAGCCATGCTCCACTTGTATCACCCTTTGATTATATTGGCGCTTCTTCTCTCTCTCGTTCTTATTGAAAGCACTGGTGAGGCTCTGGTTTCGGTGTGTCGAGGCATACGGGTTAAATACCCTCACATCAAAGAATGCCTTTTCACTTCTTAACCAGAAACCTCGTGCAGCGATATCAACACGAGCGTCATCAGCAGTGTTAGCCCCGGATGGTAAGGGCTCGCCCGATGTTGGAGTGAGTGCTGGTTCAACTGACACATCATGAGTGACTTCGTCTATGGTAGCTGCTAGAAGATCGCGTATTTCATCATGGCGGCGGTGGATGAACCCTCCTTTCAGACAGGGCAGTGTATAGTCTACGTTGAACGTCTTGCCACAGGCGCAGTGTGTTGGTAACCGCTTGAGTTGCCAACGATAACGGAGGTTGATGGCGTCGAAGAACTCCCGCTTACTCAGCACGTACCCTTCCTCAGCCAGCGGAAGAGCCGTTAACCAGGTGGAGGAGCCTTTCAGCTGGGCGATGTCATTTGCTCGGGTCTCCTCCTCCGTCATCATGGATCGCAGATCTTCTAGCTGGGCTCGGTACCTTGTCTCGCGCTGTCCCGACTGACGACGACGCACGTTCAGAACAGGCTCTCCTAAACTGCTTACAACTTCAACATCATTTTGATGGATGATTTTCCTCGTAAGCTCTTGACACACCTGTTCAGAATTCTCATGCTCTGTTGTACACAAATCATGAAGAAATGGTATTCCAAGGCCTCCCAAACGTGTAGGTAACGACAGAAGTTTCCGATCATGCGAAGATAGATGTCGACCGTCGGTGATGGCTGGTAGAAATCTATTGTTGATGACATTGTCAACGGCCTGGAGCTCCTGTTCAATACCTGGTATGGTTCTGATGTGGTACGTGAAGCGATGGCGAAAACCTGAGACGAATGCTGTATAGGCAGCCTGCGGTTCATGTTTAGCGATGTCACTCAAGATACTAAGCTGGCTGCACCAACGGTCCACCAATGAACGCAAGTAGTCACGAGCCAACATATCCACCAAGATATTTGTGGCCCTCCACTGTCACACGAACATCTGTTCCTGCGAAGATTTCTTCTGCTGCTTCCACGAGATGTGGTTTGACAATCAACCAAGACTTATCACCCCGTTGATAGTACCCCAACAGAGGACCGTGTTTTGTGATGTTATCCCACCAGCGTCGAAGATCTAGTAGCTTCCCAGCACCACTGAGGTCGTCTGCGAATGCAACATGTCGGACGGAACTGGTTGTGTCATCCTTAATCAGTTCAAGAAGAGGGGTGATTGCGATAGCATATGGAGGCATCGAGATAGGATCCCTTTGAGTTGTCCCTTCAGATGAAGAGACTTCCTTTCCTCCCTGAACGAACGCGTAGATCGCAATCGCTGGGCAGATGCATTGGATGTTGTGCAACATCACCTTGCGATTGACAGAGTTAAAGGCGTTAGCAGCATCTACCAGTAGCATGGCATCCGTCTCTTCTTCGTCAAAGATGTGCGACATCGCATGTACAGCGGATTCACAACCAGCTTGTTGGCCAGCACATAATCACCAGCACCAGCATCTTATCGAGGGGAATAAGACGGCACGCGAGGTAGGCCTCAAGGCTTTTTGACTGATTGTTTGCTACGTCCATCTTCTTGGTAGCAAGGACCTTTGCCATGGTGGCAATAGACGAACGGAGGTCTTTCCCAGCATTGCCATAGTTACGAGAAACCAAGATGTGTCTCCAGCCTAAAGCATCCAATCCTGACGGACCAGCTGCGCCATTGGTGTTCATAGCGGCCTTGGTGATCATTGACTACTCATCAATATTCTCAAACAACACTGGATCCACAAATGGTAATTCACCTTCCAACATTACAGATGGGTTACTTTCTTTCCCATTAGGATGTTTTAGTCGTAATTCATCAAGCACTTCATCTGACAGATGTAGCACACCACCGCATGACTGTTCATCCAGCAAGCGCAAGGCTGCGTTTACTTTACCACGTAACATGAGGCTGGCGAATGTCTTAGATAGGTAGTTCATATTAGGCTTTTTGTTGGATCTTAATGTTGCCTGAATAGATCTACATTCACGCATCAATGTGTCAAAATCCCCACATTCCCACAACTCTAGGCGTCGTTTCAAACAAAGTGAGTGTTCTTTAGATCCTGATTTAAATCTTGGTTTCTGCAGTAGAACGGCTGGCATAATCATGACTAGTTTCAAGGAAATTTCAGACAAGTTTGTTGCCGAACTATTCCAAGCATCAATGATGCGAGTTATTTCCTTAATAAAGGCTTTTCCGGCAGCTCCACTCGGTAGCATAAAAATATTTTTTCGCCAGAAGACGATCTCCTCGTAGATGCTATTTACGATTTGCTTCAGGTCATCGTTCGTGTGGCATCCCCAAATCTGCGTTGACTGTGACGATGTTGAAATAGTACTGGCTGTAGAATTTGATACGGTTGTATCGTTTACAGGCATCGATTCACCGGAAGAGTGTTTTTTTCTACAACATTTTAGGTGTAGTGATCGCCCGCGTTCAGTTCCAAAACGTCTTTCACACAAATGACAAGGGAAATCTTGACCTCTTGGTTGCAACATCGTTCTCATTTACGCGCGCAAACGCGCAATCAACCACTGTATTTTGAAAATGACGACGCACGCGCGCCAACGGACAAAAGTACGAAAATACTCTCAGAGACAGTAAATTGCACAAATATACCAATATAAAGTTTCTAAATCTTCCACTGTTTAAGCACAAAACCTTTCCCAACTGTACACACGATGTAAATGTTCATATAATAAACAGGAACTGTGATAATGTCCCGATACCGTAACTGCCACTAAGGAATCGAACCCACTCGGCGAAGCAATTGAAGAAAAAACACTCAAAAATTATCAGTCAGTGATAGTCCTTATCCAGTTTCAAGGACGAACTCTTTATCCAATATACCGTGTATAAAATATCTCGGCAAAAGGCAAAAATTTGAAAAAAATTTTCAAAAGTCGCGGAGCACTAGAAATTTGCGTCTGTACGCCTTAGTGACCGCTGACCCACCAGGAAGTTGCTGATTACCAGTCTACACTTGTTCGCATTTCGCGCATGCGCACAAGTACCATGACCATTGAACGTCCATAACATTTGGGCAACTTTGGATTCCGCTATGTTCTCCCGGGTCCCGGGTGTAATTCCTAATCTCCGGGCGGAATTAGTACCCTCGCACGGTGCTCCGCACCGGCTCGGGGATTATAGCATAATCGGCGCGTTGACGTCGATTTCTCAATATTCCCATGCGTTTTTCTTTTCCAAAATACTTTGCAGCAGCGTATAAAACGAGGATTTCACAGAACCGGGAAGAGATGGCGCAGGCAAAACATTGACACATGAATGATATTATGAAAAATACATACAGTGGCTTTCCACAAGTTTAATACAATTTCGCTCTTTTAAAAAAACAAGAATGTTATATGCATGGTCATATTCATGTCTGATGTTTTTTATGCTCCCTATTTCGGACGCTCCTTGCTCGTAATGTACTAGAATAGTTGTTGTAAACTACTGGGAGGATGTAAATTTCTGTATACGCATTTTAACCATGTGAGAGTTTATAATTTGCTATACAGGGTGTATAAAAAAAACGCAACCACTTAATGTTCATGAATATCCTCTTTGTTCTACAACACAAAAGACGTTTGGCCCCTGGAATGCGAGAAAGCTTGTAATCATATTCTAGCGGCACAATCGTCGGTAAAGAAAGTCGGGTGCGTAAACCAACGAGCTGAATTGAAAGTATTTAACGAGTAAAATTTTATTTACAATTTATTTTACAAGGTCGACAGTTAGCATTCAAGTTATCATGCACGACCATAAAAACTCGTTGTTCGGTTGTTAGCTGCACCATTATTAGTTTAGCTGATTTGACTATTAGCAGTTGAACTGTACGATTAGAAGCCATTTTAAAATCCCAGGGGCATAAAATCTATTATGCTTATGAACAATATGAATTTTTGCGTTTTTGCGAATGAACAATTGCGTTTTTTTTGAGACACCCTGTATATGACAAAACAAAATATTCTAATGACATATGGGAGTTAGTGTATTTAACGTTTTAGAAGCCACGATACATAGATAAAAGGGGCATATCTTAATTGATGTTTGTTGTTAAACAAATGGATCCAGGCACGCCGTCCCGCTCGGTTTTCGAAGCTCGACTACACCTATGCTGTATTGCTGTTGAAAACATTGCCATTCATGCATGAAAACTATAAATTGGCAAGGATTTAGACCAAAATGATTCCGAGATTTTACTACAACTGAAACATACGAATTTTTATATAATTATATTCAGCCTAATTAAAAGGCAAGATCTCTTGCCTATTGTTCTCGTCAAAATGAGAGATGTGCTGCGATAAGGTAAATAATCCACTGTTTATGTTTATGTAAAGCTTCATATCTCTGCAAAACATCGACGCTGACTTTTAGTAGCACATATTTGCGTTTCCCATCTCCGTTTGGTGAAAAAGTATTTTTGAGCCGTTTATGATGTTTATGGTACATAATGACTGACGGGGCCGTAGCCAAACTGCTTAATTTGGGGGGGGGTTATTCATATACTCATGTTTACCTACAGCAGGGCCGGAACAATAGCTTACAAAAGAAATCAGTCGGAAATGATGAAAATATGAATATACACCCCCCAATTATGCTTCTAGCTACGGCCCTGATTACTGACACCGTGAGAACAGTGCACTGAGGGCAAAAAAGAGCATTTGAGGGGCTAATAATAATAAGACTAGGGTTTCTATTATATATTAAAACTCTTTATGGACTGGTCCTAGTGTTTGGGTGTCATAGAAGGGACCCTAGCTTAAATTGAATATCTCCGCAAGTATTTAGGCTAAAGATACCGGAATACCACCAAACGATAGCGCTTGAAGAGATCATATAAATGCTATATTCAAATTGGCAGATAGTTTTAAGCCGCACTTGTAATATAAGCCGAAATACTAGCTTGCGTTGTTATCTCAAATTACTTGCCCATGGCAACCATATACTTTTCAAAATTCCATGTTTGTCAATATTATTTTGTTCTCTGTTAGCTTTAGACTGTCTCAATTTTGCCTATTATTCATTCTGTTATAACTTCGATGTATTTTTGGATTAGGATGTGCTAGAGAATCAGAGAAATAAGCCATTTTAAGAGCTAAGCGATGAGCCTTGATGAGCGTTGCTAAGCGCGTGTTTAGCGCTTGCTCGGAATGTTGTCACGCGGTTTAAAAATGTGACAAAAGTCTGTGATGCCCACCCCCTAGGCTAATTTTGACCCCAAAAATCGATTCCTGGCGTAAAATTGGACCAAGGGGTCCGTTTTTCGGCTTTTTTTGCCCGAAATTTTTGGTGAATCTTTTTATTATTGTGAAATGCTTTCCGTGAGCGATGTGATAATACATACCATGATGCAGATTATGAATGTTTATGTAAAAAATCGGCAAAAATCTTCTAAAGGCACGATTTTGAAGCTAAATATATCAAAATGATCCTAGAAATGTGAACTAAATCACGGTAACCAGTTTTTGTTTGCATTTTGGGCAATATTTCGGCCGCTAATAATATCGGCCGCTTTGAGGTATGATATCGAATAATAGCTAAATCGCATGCATTCTAAAGCAAATATCCTAGCGAATTTAAAACATATAGAACTAAAAAAACATCTATCTACTGAGGACAATGTCCTCTTTTAAATGGTTTAATTTTTATTAAAATCAGCCAAGTATTTGCACAGAAAATGCAAGTTAAAGTGAGCCAACCATTTTTAAAGGTCATGTGATCAGCTGACAAAGAGTATTCTAATAGCATTCAAAATCAGACGCAATCACATCGATAATTAAAAGTATGAAAGTATCTAAATTGATACGGTAAATACACGATTTAAAATAACAATCAGATAAAGTAAGTCTAAAATAAGTGTTTACTACAATTCTAACCCCACACAAAACCCGCCTGGGGCATCTAAGGTTGTCAAATACGATCTGCTATCGTTTCTTTTGAATTTCGAACGCACTTTACAAATTACTTGAAATTGTTGTAACGAAGTGAATTCTTCGAAGTTTAATCGGCCACATTTAAAATAAGACACGCAGGAAAAATAGTCATATGTCCTGTGATACATGATCAAGCAATCTCAGTTGTGGGAATGCTAGCAATTTCCATTGGCAAAATGACAGCTGAGGGTCTTTCCGGAGTGTCGTAAAGCTCTGACGCATTTTCCCCTCGTGCCCTATTTGTTTCGAAGCACAAATCGTCGTATGGAACGAAGACATTTCTGACATGACGTCCCAGGACGTCATAAACATGGTGGCCAGACTCATCAACATTTCCCCACGCGTTTCGAAGCCAATCAACAGCCAATGGTGGAAATAGCTGGAGTCTGTCATACCAAGACGCCGCTCTGCGAAGAATGTGTGTTGACATAATCTCTTCCCCACAGTACAGCACCACGGGAATGTTGTGGAATCGGATTTCCATCAGGTGTAAGATTACCGTACTCTGGAGGACGGTTTTCCGGAGTTGCTGAATGTAAAGAGTCTTATAAGGAATATAAAATGCTCATATCATCATACAAATATTATCAATTCTCTGTTTGTCATTATGTTTGGTGATTAGAGTGGCGTCGCCAGACCAGGAACGCGGAATATTATGAGGATAATACGAACCACTGCAGAAATTAAGAATTGAATGAAAACCAAGGATTAAATAATGCCCTGACTCAATGTTAGCTTATAGTCTGTAAGAGTGACCAACTTATTAGTTATTACAATATATGTATTCATAGTTTTTCAGTTGGGTTTAGCTCTTACTGCTATTGTAAATATGTTTTCAGTAGCACTTTGTGCTCTGTAATAATTTCATGTCCAGAATCCACGAATATATTGCTTTATTCTAATCCTTCTGTATAAGTCGTTGGGTAAGGGCTAGGGTCAGGCTTAGGATTAAAAATTACATTGATATGTGGATTCTGGACATTAAATTACAATTACCTTGTGTCCGAGAAAAAGTACACAAGTTCAGTTTTGTTTTGGCCCAGGATTCCGGAACGATTACCCCGTTTCCACATCCCTCTCTCCCCAACGTTACTTTCTATTCGGCACAATAATCTTTTCGCACTTTTCAAAGATATTTATTGAAGATAATTTCAGTTTATTTATTGCCAGTTTCCCATTTAATTTAACCCCTATACGGATGAGAGGGGTAACGCCAATGACGTCACAGTAGGTTGCCACGTGAACATATGTGGGAATACGCGATAGTTTCACGTGAACCAGTGTGATGTATTAGCGTATAATGACGTGACACTAAATGTACACGATAGTTTCACGTGATGTGAACACAGCATAATATTGTGTATATAACTTTTAGGTGAATCGGTGCGAGGGATTGTAAATGTAGTGTTGTTTGCTATGATTGCGAGATTTTATATGTTTATCTCGATTTTATTCATATTATTTTATAGATTTGGTGGTTCTTAAAAGAACCGGGGTTTTTTAGGTCTTTATCGTCGATCTTCTAACGGCGCTCCATATGCCTCAACTTAAACTTTTGCGCAATGCCGATGAGCATTTACCTCGGTGATGTGATTTCCACATGTCTCGATTGAGTCGAGCATATAGAAAAGATGATTTGCTCTAGGACTTCCAAGATCTTCTAAGTTTATATTTGGTATTTGGAGTCCCTTAAGAAGTTCTATATTGCCTACGATATTTTGAAAAGTCGCTAGCAGTACATCGTCTCAGCTCCGGAACTCCGAATGGTAGTTTATGAATCTTTCGCCGAACATGTCTTAATTGCGACCTTTGGTAGAAAAGTTTGACCAATTTTGACCAATTTTGACCAATTTAGACCATCTCCCCGTCTCATTTACAATCCCTCGCACCGATTCACCCAAAGGTTATATACACAATAATGACATTATTATGCAGTGTTCATATCACGTGTCCACACGGGAAACTATCGCGTACATTTAGTGTGACGTCATTATCCGCTAATACACAACACATGCTCACGTGGAACTATCGTGAATTCCCACATGATGTTCTCGTGGCAACTTACTGTGACGTCATTGGCGGCATCCGTATATAGAGGGAAGGGGAACTACATTCCTTTCCTGGCGATGCTTTTGGCTAAAAAATAGAAGCGGTATGATCAAACTACGTTTAGTCACTGAGTAGAAATTAGATGTTTTACCTTCTTTGGGTTTTCGTTTTCGAATGATCAAAACCAAAACTACGACGACAAACACAAAAGCAACAATAGCAATGATGATAGAAATTGTCCATTTGTCGAAAACATCTGTAAATACACCAAAGAAGTTGTTTAAAAAAAAGAATGCAGAAAATGAGTTGTATAACAAACAAGCAAAATCTATTTGGAAACATTTTGAAAATTTTGCGCGATCCACCCTGATGTAACAAGACCGAGTCCAGGTTACCTGAGCAATGTTTCATCTCACATACTTGAACCCGATAAGCTGCTCCCTGCTTACTACAATTCTCACTAAACTCTTCAGAGGGTATATCACACAGTCGCATCCATATTTCAACACCTTGACCACACGTGACACTGCACGGGGAAGACTTTGTCCAGTTGCCATAAGCACCAGCAACTGCAAAGTGAAAATTGTATGTATGTATGTATGTATGTATGTATGTATGTATGTATGTATGTTATTCCTAATGAAATCCCGATTCTGTAAGCACTGGGTCAATAATATATAGAGTTATATACTGAAAGTTAGAGCTGAAAGAGATGACTATATAGTGAGGTAGAAATAGGTTGAAGAAGCCCGAAGGGCAAAAGAATATCATGAAATTACTCTTTAGCAGTATTTAGCAGTTGGTTTGAGCCTTACTGAGACAACGTTTTCTTCTGCATTTCCTTAACTCAGCCGAGTTTCCTAGCCCACTGCAGTTACGGCCTCCGTATTTTGGTTCTGGATTATCACAACTACGGTGCCATTTTTCCACTCCTTCACCGCAAGAAACATTGCAAGGAATACTCAAACTCCAGTTGCCATACCCGCCACTCACTAGTAATAACAACATTAAAATATTATAATATTCTTGTATGTTTGCATGGTGACATCAATAAGTAAATTAGCTTGTAGGTATTATAAAGTTAGTAAACAACTTGAACGTGGGATGGGACGTGTAAGTAATTTCTACCCGAAGGTGAAAAAACTTGAGGCGTAATGCCAGCAAATATAGCCTGAGAAATTAAAAACTATTCTGGGAAAATATATTTTTAACGAGGACTTGAACTATTGCTATTCGTAATTCCCTCGCGTACATGTTCATTACAAGTACATTTTTTCACTTTGGAAGCGTGTCCAAAAACTATATTGGTTTGCGGACGTAACTAAAACCGACTAAATTCTGCTTACGCTTATGTTGGTTCTTACAGCACCTTTGCAACTCTATGTCATCGGCTAATTTCAGCATGCTTTGACAAAATAATTCCCTTACCTGGGCAGGGTTTAGCTAAACAAGGTCTGTATACGACTGATTCTCCGATGTTACTACAGTTTTTTCCATGAAACTTTGGCTCAGGATTGTTGCAAACTCGTTGCCATGTTTCAAAACCTTCACCGCAACTTACATTACAACTGTTTATTAATGAGAGGTTGCCATAATTACCGTCAACTAAACAAAATAATTTAACATATTGGTTTTGAATACAAACAACTTTTTATACCCTAACAAAACAAACGTGACACATAGTTATACCGCTACTTCTTTCGGAAGTTTAATGCGTTGAAAAAAAAGTGTATTGAAAACAACACATCTATATTTCCACCTTTCACATGTGCATGGGAAACGAAGATGAACTTCTTCACACACGTGAAAAAAACCCCACGATACCTGGTGTACACTTAGGGATATCACAGTACTCCCATCTCTTGCTCCTCTCGGCAGTAAAACACCAAGGTCGTTGCCCTGAGTTCTTGGGATTACGACAATAATTCTTAGCGTTATTTAATTCGGGATATGTGGTGTTCATGGTATGACGATGTGGACATTGTTCCGTCCATGACTGACACGGAACACCGGAGGCTGTCACTGATATATTGCCTTTGTAATTGCTTCCATTTAAGTAAAGGCAATCTGGGTAAAAGGATACACATATGAAAAAATGTTCAGGTTCAATTGGGCACAAGCCGCTTGAACGGTACAGATCAACAAGAAGTATACTAACACCACTGTATAAGAATAGATGGCATCAAATTGGAATCAGTTATTTTATGTTAACAATGAGTTTATTATCATTTTCAGTGAATTGTTTCAACTGCTGCCCGTGTGTTTAATTACGCCTTCTGTAATTATACCTATGATGGCTTAGGACTGTTAAATTTGATTTTTGAATGTAGAAAGTTGTTTAACTATCCGCCATGTTGTTTATTTTTGCAGAAAATAATTAATTGTATCACTCTTAACCAATCAGCAACCAGCAATTTTGTCATGCTAATAATGAGGTTTCTTAACAAGCAAATAATAAACACCAAAAATCTCTATCATCTTAAGCAATGATGAAAGTATAAACGCCTCCTTGGTAGTCTGCCTGTCAATCAATCTCGATTAAGGCAATCTTAGTTATTAGGTTTAAATGTGTTCAAATGTTAAAATGTGTTCAAATTGAAATTCCTGAGATCGAGTAACTGAGCTGGCAAACTATCACGTTCAAAAGCTGAAACAACTGGCATCTTTGAACAAAGTGAAAATTTACTAATAATTCAGCGTAGAAGATAATATACCCGAAGTGCTCTTGGAACAACATTCCGCTAATATTGTGTTGTATTGTGCTTATAGTACTTTTATAAAAGAGTCAGAAATTTCCACGTTTGTGATACCAAGTATTAAATTATATCTGTTCCATTTGGTAAAGTAAAATGAAAATAATTGCATACATTTTTTTCACACCTACCCAAATTGCCTGTCGATTCAACTTCTTTGGGTGTATCTATACAATGTTGAATTTAGGAAAATTGAGAATACATGTCGAGGTCTTTGAGTAAGTAAAACATTGCTCTGGGCTGAGAATGTTTAGATTTTAAAGGCCCTGTTACACGGTGCAATTCTTCTTGCAATTCAATGCAATTCTACTTTTGAATGATGTAAATTTGGAAGTTATCAAATCTTAATTTTGATCACACTTTATAAACTTTCTTACCATAACAAATTGACACTTCACTAATTTACATCCCACTAAATTGAATTGCATTGCAAGTTGCAAGAAAAATTGAACCGTATAACAGGGCCATAAGTGAAAAATCTTTTAAAATTGAAAATCGGGTTTTAAGCTTTGCATATGAGAAAGGAATTATCCCCAGCCTTTTTTCATTTTTAAAACACGGTTTGTAACATTTAGGCTTTTATTAGCTTCTGATTAGAGCAAAATCTTCCGGAAGAATATTTTCGTTCAATTGAACAAAAGAGAGAAAAAGGAGAAAGATAAAAGTTTTAAAGGAAAAATTCATTTTTTTCTTACTTTACTCCTCCATGAAACTTCGTAGTACGTTTTACAATTTACGTAAATAATCAAATCACTTTATAACCACGTGCAATGCATAACATAAATTACCTGTTAAGTTTTCAAAATCTTCGTACCAGCATTCTGGAGATTCACCAGCATTCCTGTATGGTTGCAGCTCCCCCCGAGCCAGTTTCTTCCTTTCCGGAAAGCGAATTATCGCAAATGTTACAAATACTTCCACTATTTCATGGCATAAGTGTTTAGCGTTATGGTACGATTCGCGGCAAACTTTTTGCTCTTGATGGTCGCTTTGCGTTTGGTCACAAATCGGAAAATGAAAATGACAGCTAATTGTACTAAGGACGTAAATACATTTGCGTATTTCGTTGATATTCATATTAAAATAAAGCATTATTTTTGAGTCGCCCAGCCTTTTTAAATCATCTTCAAACGTATTCATATGGTCGTTTTCACGAGCTTGATAATCCGGAGTTCGATAGACGTACTTTGGTAACAAGATACCATGATTTCCACAATAAGACCGAGTAAAATTTACCAAAGGGTAACACGAACTTGAATTGAGTATCGGCTCAGCTTCGACAGGAATACATGTTCTAAACAACAAACGATCTTTAAATATTTTTCATGGGACATGATAGCTCTGACTTAATTTTAACATTGTTTGCACATGATCGCAGAAGGTTATAGAGTATGTAATTGTCAACAAGTATAAACTAGCTCTCTTTCTATAGAACTGGCCGTTTCGTTTATGTTAATGCAACAGCATGCATCTACAGTAAATTTTAAGTAGGAAAAAAACAAACTACTTTTACCTGTTGCTAACGCTGTCTTGAAAACGATGTTGAACTGCAAGTTAAGTAAATATAGAAACATGACCGTATTGCACGATTTCCCTGCAATTCTAGACAGGTAAAAGTACTAATAAGTATTTTATAAGAAAAAAAATTCTGGCAAAATCATGCGTATGAAGATGTCATCTATAGTAACGGTTATGATTGGAACCATGTTAGATGTGCTAGTTTTTTTTTTTGCAATCACGGATTCTCTTGGCGATGTGCATATCATGCAAAGGCAGCTTTTACGCATTATATTATAACATGGGCTATCCTTAAAACCAGGAACCGGGAATCGAAGAAGGAAACGGTGAAGTGAACGGGGAACGATAAAATAAAGAATGGGAAAAGCCGGAATCTTTAAAACAAGGAACGAGAAAAGTCGGAATCTTTAAAAAAGGAATGAGAAAAGCCAGAATCTTTAAAACAAAGAACGAGAAAAACCGGATTCTTTAAAAGAAGGATGAGAAAAGTCGGAATCTTTAAAAAAGGAATGAGAAAAACAGGAATCTTTAAAACAAGAAACAAGAAAAGCCAGAATCTTTAAAACAAGGAACGAGAAAAGGCGGAATCTTTAAAACAAGAAATGAGAAAAGCCGGAATCCTTAAAACAAGGAACGAGAAAAGCCGGAGTCTTTAAAACAAGGAACGAAAAAAGTCGGAATCTTTAAAACAAGGAACGAGAAAAGCCGGAATCTTTGAAACAAGGAATGAGAAAAGTCAGAATCTTTGAAAAAAGGAATGAGAAAAGCCGGAACCTTTAAAACAAGGAACGAGAAAAACCGGAATCTTTAAAACAAGGAACGAGAAAAGCCGGAATCTTTGAAACAAGGAACGAGAAAAACCGGAATCTTTAAAACAAGGAACGAGAAAAACCGGAATCTTTAAAACAAGGAACGAGAAAAGCCGGAATCTTTGAAACAAGGAACGAGAAAAGTCAGAATCTTTGAAAAAAGGAATGAGAAAAGCCGGAACCTTTAAAACAAGGAACGAGAAAAACCGGAATCTTTAAAACAAGGAACGAGAAAAGCCGGAATCTTTGAAACAAGGAATGAGAAGTTGTTGATTTTTGTATGTGTTTATATTACGGCCGGAAGTTTGTAACTAATGTAACACGGTTTCTAACACGGTTTGCATATGATAGCAGCTGGTTAGAGTGTATACGTAATTGTCGACAAGTATGAACTGGTTCTCTTTCCATAAAATTGGCTGTTATATGGAACATAAACTGAATTATTTTGTGGGGGAAGGAATTTATAATACATGGAATATACTAATACGTATGTAATTATGCAAACGCTGAAACGAACACAAGGTTCATAGCTACATCCGGTCCGGTGATGTGTAAACGCAACTCCGTTTTGATACTTTTTTGCACCGTTTTCAGACCGATACGGAGTAGTGTAAACGTAGCCTAAAGGCTGTTTTCCACTTACGCGTTTTTTATACGCACTTACACGTACAGAAAATTTAAATGCTTTTAAATTTTATTATTTAACATCTATGGCAACTAATGCACACTAAAATATGCGGAAAGCTAAGTCCCTTCGATTTATTCACTCAGTTTTTTGAAAAGTAACATGTATAAGGATTTGGACTTTTACGTACGTGTACGTGCGTATCAAAACGCGTAAGTGGAAAACAACTCTAATTAAGATACAAACTTCCGGCCGTGATACAAAAGTGTACAAAAATCGACAACAAAATACTTGCTTCAAAAATGCTTCAAAATCTTAGACCATCCATTTGAATCAAAGTTTTTCTTTTCCGAAGGCAGCTTTTACATTGTCCCCGAGCCGGTACGAAGCATCTGGCGATGGTACTAATTACGACCTTGAGATTTTAATTACGCTCGGGCATGCAAATGCGAAATCAAAGTTTTCCGTCATTATGTCATGAAGGTTTTGCGTTTTTGCAAGTTATGCGCATCGTGAGTTTAAGACGAGTTAAAACTGGTAACTAGGAAACGTTTGCAAGCGTGCGATTGGCTAATGTAAAATTTTTGCTTGCGTCAGCATAACTGATATTTCTGAATTATAAAATGGGTGTGATCAATGTATGTAGTTTTCTAAATTGACTACATCGACATATTTACTTTACGTGTATATTGATGAAAACGCCGGGATTCAATAATAAATGTTCGGTCTAAACTAGTTACAATGTCAACAATTTATGCATATTGACTAAATTTAAAAGTATAAAACACATGCAATTAAATTTAAATCCTAGTATATTTATACATATCGTAGCTAACTACCGCATGGAAAAACTAAACAGTAACAAATTCCCCTGCGAGGTTGTAGCGAACTGCTTTTCGTACGAGGATTTAACAAACTTTGACATTTCAGAACAATAGGAGCGAAATTTGACGGCGAAGTAATAGTATGTAAAATAATTTGTATTTTTATTAGCAAAATTCTTTATATTTCTTTAATTATTTCTGATTTGCCGTGAATAAATCCTGGAAGGCGGGAATTCAGGACACCTGGCACCTCGACTCGAAATCAAACATTGACTTGGCAACGAAACTTGTACAACGCAGAAAACAAAGCTGGTACAACAACACCAACAACAACAACAACAAGCTAGTACGAACAATCGAGGTAGAGAAAATTACAGCCAAACAAGGCAGCGACGAGATTGATGCATGGATCGACGAAATCGAAAGAGAGCTGCATGAGCGACGGCGATGAGAAAATAAGTATTTTGGAAAAGTGGTTGAGTGAAACGCGAGAGAAACGAGAATATAGCGATCACAAAAAGAAAATGGATTTTGAAATGGAGCTTCACGATGCCAAGATGAAATTACAAGCTCAGCAGATTGACGAAGCGTCAAAACAACAGACGTCAGATGAGATTTTTGTCCCAAAATTTCAAGCAAAACTGCCAAAACTGACAATCAAAGTATTTAATGGGTCGTACAGAGACTGGCAGAGATTTTGGGGGCAGTTTTCGGATAGAATTGACAAAACAAACATACCCCCTGTTACAAAATTTACTTACTTAAAAAATTAAATGAGGGAGTTGTTATGCGACAAATTTAAACGTGCGATAGAGGCTCTTCCATTCAATGGGGAGGGCTACAACAGAGCAGTTTCAATTTAAAAACGTATGTAAAATTATTAAAGAAATCCTTGAGCTTCCATGTACAGCAACATCAAGTCCTAAAGGGATGTATGAATTCTATGAGAAGTTGGAAAGTTGAAAAAGTTGGACGCTGTGAATGGACCTTTGCCATGGCATTGGATAAACTACCAAACAGAGGTGACTCTGATTGGGAAAACTGGACCTATGTTAAACTCACCGAAGCATTGCGACTTTGGACTCGAAGGAATCCAATTGAAGCACAGAAACCAGATGATTGGAAGAAGATTGTGATGTACCCAAATCAGATGGTCATGAGATAAGGAAGACAGCTCATGCTGGGGGGATATTTAAATTATTTATCCAATAGTGCTTGCGGACGTGGATGGGATTAGAACACACGCGCTGCTCGATACTGCAGCTGCAAGCTATGCCTCCAGCAGTCTAACTAATACACTGAAGAGAAAACAAAAGCTGTTAAAATAAAACGAATTGAAATGATCTACCACTAGAATAGGAGTTTATGCAGCCCGCATAAAATCATTAGATCAGAAATTTGAGCTTAATTTGGATTGAGTTTCATTAATTTAGGCTTATCAACTTTCGACATTTCAATCTCAAGCCCACTTGATAGAGAGATACTCTGAATTGTACAAAATTTGAAGATCCTGACACTCGTACACAAATACATATACATCTTGTGCTTGCGGCTAATGATTATGCCAAAATAAAAACCACTACGGCCCAAAGGGTGGGAAAGCCAGGACAGCCAGTTGCAGAAAGAACACTACTTAGGTGGACGGTGATGGCCCCAGGGAAGAAGGAAGAGGCCTCCATCTTGTTGACCCAATCCACCAATGTTGATTACGAACAATTATGTGCATTAGACATCTTCGGACTTGCGGACAGAAACGAAAATAAACTTTTAGAGGTAAAAACTTAGGTAAACTTTTTTCTGATACATCCTGTATATGTTAAGGAGACAAAGTTAATCTATAATCATCTCAATTACGACGTTCAAACGTAACAACCTACTGGGTGAATAGGCCCAGTGTAATGTCTTTTGAGTCAAGCTAACAAATTATGACGTTGTGTGTTACGGAATACGGATCGATTGATCGAATGGACGAGTTGCGCTTTAGACTATAATTTTCGTCTGAAGTAACAAGAAGAAAATAAACGACAGCAGCTAGAAAGAGGCTCAAAGAGCATATTAAAACTAGTGTAAATGAAAAGTTTGGTTTTAAAATGTTGTAAAATGTTAGGGGCAATCGCATATTTTCACCTTTGAGCCTAATTAAAGCAGTGCATAACAAAAGAAAAAACAATTAACCACGAACATGTCAAAGCTTGCACTGGTTTTATGCCGCATTGCTTGGAATGTTCTCCTGATGTGATTCATTCCTACTTAATATGTATATGCGGGAAGTTTATTCAAAAGCTAAATTTTCAATTAAGTCCCAAAGGGACTTAATTACTCCGGCGTCAGCGATGGAGTTGAAAATTCGCCCCGGTTTTGTTTTCTTGTTTTTTTTTTATCTTTCGTCGTCGCAAGTCTGTAATGGCGCAAAATATACTAGTATTTGAAATGTGTATGTGATTGCATTTATCTTTGTCCCAGTCTTGTCTCCCAAGAGTTGTGGTGCACAGCTTTGCCCAATTTTCCGATTCGATTTCGCTCGCATGATACGGCAATTCCTCCAAGAGGAACAAATAAACCGTCTTTTTCATGCCGTTCGATTAAGTTTAGATTGAATTGGGGTAAGAAATATACATGTAGATTCTGGTCCTATTTTAGTAATATCGCTGCTATTTCGCCGTTTAACAAGATGATGTGGTCGTGTATGAGCGGGTTGACACGTCGTAGTTTGCACAGGATTGAAGATTTAATATAACTATATAAACGCGAATTCCAAAGGAAAAATGTAAGACAAAGCGAATGTATCATGCGGTTTATTTACATCTTTGAACAATTGAATTTCTATACTAATTTAGTAACAAACTTCCGGCCGTATGATACAAAAGTATACAAAATTCGTAAACATCGCATGACTATATTTTCCGTGATTTCCAGAAATTCTCCGCCAACTTTGCAATTTTACTAATTTTAGTAAGCTATTTCAGAAAATTTCCTTTTTTATCACCGGGGTAAAAAATTAGCCTTAAGCGCCAGTCGTCTATTGTAGGGTCAAGTTTTAGGGTACGAACGCCGAGCAACGATACCTTCAAAGCCAGAAACAGGAGGCGTACTTTTTATACTGTTCTTGCGTGCAAAAAGCTTTCAGAAAACACAGTATACAAGAAAAACTACGTGGTGTTACCTGCAATGCTTGAATCAAAGATCGTTGCAAGAATCAGTACAGTACAACTGCCATCAATACAACGGCGCATGGCGTACATCAAAACCATTTAGTTCCCGTTTATCAGTTAATATCTTCACCGATATAGCCAGGCTAATAAACTTCACAACAACTCCGCAAGTACAACCCTTTTCAGCCGAGTTGAGTCTACGTATACAATATGTTGTAGGCTTACTTTTCGACCGTTGAATGCGCTACCGCAATAGTTTTCTCTCTATAACTGGGCATGATTTCCGCGTGGGGAATTTTTTTATTTACACTTGAATGACGTATATTTGATAAAAATTATTATAGTTGACACAAGTCGGCGAGGCTACATCCATGTGCAAATATTCAATCTCTTCGAACTACAGGGGCGAAGACTGTAATCTGCAAAGTTTTTATAGCAAATTCCCAAGTGAAATGTCATATAGGCTCGTAAATAACCTAAATTTAGACTGCGATCAATTTTTAACGCTTTGTTTGCTGATGCGGTTCTATTTGGAAGTGTAGTGTTACTCCATGATAACATATCATATGTCACGTGCTGTCAAATTTGCTTTAAGACGACAGGATCTTATTGTTTTCACGCACCTTGGGCCGGTTGTATGAAAGCCGGATAGCGCACCACCGGATTGTGTTTTTTTAAATAAAAATTTTATACGCAAATTGTAAATATGCGGTTGATGGAGTAATATGTTCTAGAAGGTCCTATTTCACCCTACATATGGACCATCTCTGGTCTAGCTGTAGTTATCGCACGCACTAATTTTAGCTCGGGCAAAGGTCAAGGCCTCAATAGAACAAGGCTGTTTTTACCAGCGATGTCAATGTCAATAGTTATAAAGTCCAAAATCTGACAGAACTCTGGCATCTTAGCATGCGAACAACGTATGCAAACTTGTGTTACGGCCAATTGAATCTCCCTTGACGGTCTTCCCTTCACGTGGACAAGAACAATAGCCCTCTTTTTCTGCTAGAATTTTGGCTGCTCCCCATGCAGGCGTGCATTGGTCATTCTCAAGACCTCAGCCAATGCAACCACAACGCCGGTCAAATATTTAAAGGTCTTTTTTCGAAAGGCAGCAATATACGTATATTTGCATTTCAAAATAATTTTAATAACAAAAACTACAAAAATAAACTCCATCCACCTCCCCACAGCGAAGGACTGGCCGCTGTGGCATCCGCATGTAAATATACTGATACGTTATGTTCATTCATATGTTATCTCTAGATAGTCTATCGATATTCTTCTTGTAACTTTGAATGAATTGCAATGATTAAACAATGGCAGGAAGTGCTGTATTTCTGGACAACACCTCACCACGTGAAGTGCATTTGTCTCAGTATAGCTAATGGTGGTCCCTAGATTATCAGGTCTCAACTCACTGAGCAACATGCACAGGAAACACTTAGGATAATTAGAGCCTCTAGACCTGTTATTCGAGCGCTTCCTGCCCAATTTATGTGCACAAAAATGCCTCATGCATGCATGGTGTTGGTTCTTTGCTAAGTTGCCAGACGTACCGAAAATCCTTATAAAGAATTTCAACATATAAACTACATTAAAAGCTCTGAAATCGCCCGTTGTCGGGTATAACTTTGGTTAAATCCTAGTATTCCTAAATCGAGGATCCTCTTCAACAATTGTTGCTTCAAGGCTTAAATTTCATTGCTCTTCAAGCTTTTTTAGAACGGCTGAAAAAATCACTACCCGGCTTTTATACATCCGGCCCCAGTTGCAACTGGTCAGTGTCAAACTAATCATTTTGTAAAGTTTTTAGCTCTATTTCAGCATCGGTTTAAGTGTGGTTTATAAAACCAAATTATTATTATTAAATAATAAAATGTTGTTGCGGGAGTATATGATTGGTTTTACCTCAAATATAGTTAATAAAAATTTATTCTGGATTATCACACTTACGGCGCCATGTTTCTACTCTATTCACCGCACGAAACATTGCAAGGCATTCTGACATTCCAGTTGCCATAACAACCGTTTACTAGTAAGACAACCGGCAAATTAAAAGAAGTTAGAAAACAATTTAGAATAATTCTTTAGTCCACTAGAATCGTGCTAAAGTACAGTATTTGGATGGTGCTTGCGACGGACGGCGAAAAACGGCGATCAAATTTGCAAAATATGGCTGAAATCGTGTTATGGCGGGGGGTAAGTGAAATGAAATATGTCGTATCGCAACAAAACATTGTTATTTCCTAGGAAATTTATAATAAATATATTCAAATAAGCATGTTTTTTCATCATATGGCAAAAATTTTTAGAAAATAGGGAAAATTAGACTTGCAGGTGAATATGCCAATGACACTGCCAGGTGAATCTGTAATTTTATGCATAATTAGCAGTTGACCTGGAATAGTAAACATTCATTTTCTTGTAAAATATGAAACTTAGACTAATTTCACTCTCCTGTGACCACCCCTAAAAGCAACCATTCTGAACCATATAAACAATTCAGAAAGACTGTAGCTTTGATAATTCAGGATTTAGAGCTACGTAGACTATGCCGTTTCTGGGTGTGGTCATTTTCAGGACTTTCGTTCCAGATTCACATTTTGGCACATATGCCATGTTGACCGCCATGGTCATTTTACCCTAAAACAGTTGAGATAATCTGTCCTAAATGAAATGCATACAAACTCCTTTACAGGTCTTAGACTACAGGTATTGATCTATAATGTAATAATTATCGTTATAATCGCCGAGCCGGTGGTACCAATTCCGCTCGGATATTTACACCCACGATGTGCAAATGCGAAATCAAAGCAGTGAATCAAAGTCGTTCGTCACGTCACGCCATGGACCGTCTTCTACGTTATACGCATTCGCCAGTGTGAACTACTAAGTTCTTGATTGATCGAGACAAAAATTTGTAGTTTGAAACGTGCAAAACTGTCATTTCGCAAATTATGATGAAATTTATAAATATACATTTTCATCAATATGGAATATATACATATTCTCAAATGTATTTGAACATAAATTTGAATGTTTTATTTTTACTCTTGAATGTTTTATTTTAAAAATTTACTCCTGTACCTCTTGTACCTAGGCAAATTCCATCACAATATCGGCATGTACACATAAAAACAATCCGAATATACGTCAATTTATACCTAATGTTACGCAAGGCTTTATTGAGTTCAGAGATATGCATGTAAAAATAGCTGTAAAAATAGGAATATCAATAGCATGACAGGGATTAGTGAATGATTTTTGCCACAAGACGCCTAGTAAATATAATTTTCGGCCATTAGCAAACATTAATCGCCTTTCCTTTTCATGTATGACATATCGTGGGATTAAATAAGTAATAAGGTGAAAATATTTATTATCCTCCCAGATCTAGTACTAATACCTGGATAAACAATCTTCGTCACTAATCTCAATTGTGGCATTTTAAAAAAAAAATGTGCGTGCTGTAGGCCACTCAAGTTCTTATGTCAATCAATTGTGTTAAAAATGTTGCGCGGTCAAGCATGTAATAGATTACGTCATCAAAAGTTCAATTCGATAAAATAAGAGTGAACATAGTTTAAGTTGAAAGACATTGTTCACAGACGTATTGTTTGTAAATTTTACTAGTTGTTGATGATAAATATTTTAAGTTGTGAACATTTTTAACTATTGATCGATTGAGCAGACCAACTCGACTAGTGCGACAACGCCTTAAACGAACAAGATATGATAGCTGGAACGAGCTTCTAAGACCAATCCACATTTCTAACTTACAACGCTGATTGGTTAGATAGGGATCAGCCTGCTCTGGTTGATGATGTCTGCAAGTTTCCCTTCACCGTTACTATAAAAGGGCGTGCACAACACCCCAACCTTCAGTGGACTAGCGGTGTAAAAAGCATACGAAACGTTAGAGAAGCTCAACCATTACAGAACCAACGACCAAAGACAAGAACAGCAACGACAAATATTTGAAGAGAAGAACGAAACCAGAAACTATCATCAATGAACATTAATTAACCCATTGTAAAAGATCTCCTACCTCGCGTAAATAGAAAATAAAAAACATACATGCAACACTAAAATTATTCTAAAACAAGACGCCTGTTCTGGCGTTAACTCCGGGGCACGTGCCAGTCTTCAATATAGAGATTCTGAACATAAACAATACAGTTCATATTCGCATTTAGATGCCTTGCGAACCTAAATGTTTGATCGCGAAATTCAGAAGCACATCGTACTTTAAAAAGTATAGAAGTTCAATTGTTCAAAAATGTAAATAAACCGCATGATACATTCGCTTTGTCTTACACTTTGCCTTTGGAATTCGCGCTTATATATTAAATCTTCAATCCTGTGCAAACTACGACGTGTCAACGCGCCCAGTAGACCACATCATCTTGTTAAACGGCGAAATAGCAGCGATATTATTAAAATAGGACCAGAATCTACGTATTAAATATACTCTTACCCCAATTCAATCTAAACTTAATCAAAAAGCATGAAAACAACGGTTTATTTGTTCCTCTTGGAGAAATTGCCGTATCATGCGAGCGAAATCGAATCGCGCATCGGAAAATTAGCCAAAGCTGTGCACCACAACTCTTGAGAGATAAGACTGGGACGTTGATAAATACGGGCACTACACATTTTAAATATTAGAATGTTTTGCGCCATTTCAGACTTGCGACGACGAAAAATAAAAAAAAAAAAAAACAAAAACAAAACCAAACCGGGCGAATTTTCGTTGCTGGCGCTGGAGTAATAACAAGAGAAATGAAACCTACACTATTTTTACTGTATACTGCCTATGTTTTAACTTTAAAAAGAAGTTATAGAAGCGAGAAAAATGCGAAAAGTTTTTGATATTTTACTCATTTTTTAATGGGCCGATTCTGGACCCGAACCACCTTAAAATTGTTATAACGAATTGAATCGTTCGATCGGCAACATTTAAATAAATTATAATGTTTGACTTAAGATATAATTTTAGTGAAATTTAAAACGCAGTGACGAGAGTCTTATGTCCTGTAGTGATCAAGCAATCTCAGTTGTGGGAATGCTAGCAATTTCCGTTGGCAAAATCACAGCTGAGGGTCTTTCCAGAGTGTCGTAAAGCTCTGTCGCATTCTCCTCTCGTTCCCGTAACGCATTTGTTTCGAAGCACAAATCGTCGTACGGAACGAAGACATTTTTGACATGACGTCCCAGGACGTCATAAACATAGTTGCCAGACTCGTCGACATTTCCCCACGCGTTTCGAAGCCAATCAACAGATAATGGTGGAAATAGCTGGAGTCTGTCATACCAAGAGCTCTGCGAAGAATGTGTGTTGACATAATCTCTTCTCCACAGTACAACACCACGCGAATAATGCGGAATCGGATTTCCATCAGGTGTAAGATTACCGTACTCTGGAGGACGGTTCTCTGCAGTTGCGGAATGTGAAGAGTCTATGAGGATTAAAAAAAATGCTAATATCATCATACAAATATTATTAACTTTCTGTTTGTCGGTGCGTTTGGTGATTTTAGTCGCATCCGGGTATGAGGATAATACGAACCACTGCAGAAATAAGAATTGAATGAAAAGCAAGGAGTAAACAATGCCCTGACTCAATGTTAGCTTATAGTTTGTAAGAGTGACTAACTTATTAGTTATTACAATATATGTATTCATAGTTTCTCAGTTGGGGTTAGCTCTTACTGCTGTTGTAAATATGTTCTTAGTAGTACTTTGTCCTCGATTTAATTTCATGTCCACAATTCACGAATATATCCCTTTATTCTAATCCTTTTTTTTAAGCGGTTGGGTAAGGATTAGGGTCAGGTTTTGGATTAAAAGTTGTGCGTGGGAAAAAGTACATGAGTTTAGTTTTGTTCTCGCCCAGCCTTCCCTTCCTGGCGATGCTTTTGAGTAAATAAATAGACAGAGAGTTATAATCAAACTACGTTTAGTCACTGAGTAGCAATTAGATATTTTACCTTCTTTGCGTTTTTGTTTTCTAATGATCAAAAGCAAAACTACGACGAGAAACACAAAGGCAACAGTAGCAATGACGATAGAAATCGTCTTTTTGTTGAAAATATCTATAAATGCACCAAAGAAGTTGTTTGAAAAAAGAATGCAGAAAATAGAGTTGTATAACAAACAAACAATATCTATTTTGAAAAATTTTGAAAATTTTCAACGGTAAACAAGCTGGTTTCGGCGTGTTTGATCTATGATTGGTCGAGCGACCTCGGATTCTTACGCCATACACACCTAAGCGGATCTTTCAAGTGGCGGCGAGTAACTACAACAAATTTGTTTTCTCAAAAATTCACCGTTGTATTCATACCAGAGCAATTATTCGCCCCATGCTCAGTAAACATCGTTAATTAAGAACTTCGAATTCGTCTTGGTTACTATTTAATTATATACATCTCGCCTTCGGGAATAATTGTTAGTTAATACACTTTCTAACATTATATCAGATATAGTACAGTCCAGAAATAACCTAACAAAAACCGCGGTTAACCTACGTCGAACCGCGGTGAGACGGAGGTTAAACCTCCGCTTTAAGCCCGTTCTCCACTGGGCTAATTTGTTGGCGCGAACAGATAAAAAGTAAGAAGCAATCATACTTCTTTGCGGCGAAATTTTTCGCAAGCCAATCACAACACTGGATTTCAGATATCGCTTCGCGTTGCGCGAATAAATTCGCCTAGTCGAAAACGTCTTTACTCGGTCTGTATGGTCTGACAGACGTTTCTTAAGAATTTTTTGATTTGGTTAATGTGATGTCGTTCTCAGCTGTTCATAACATTTCGTACGGAAGCGAACGACCTGTGTGAAGGTGTTTTTTCAGTGGCGGTCGTCTGCGGTTTCTATCGGTTGCCCGCACTGTTATTTTCAGGGAGTTATTTTAACTCTCCCATTATCCTTTTTTAGTGGAGTTAAAAATTTAACTATAGTTTTGGAGTAAAAATAACTCTCTTTGAGGGGTTAATAATTTTTAGACCTTATTAACTATGCAGAATTAACTCCTTTTGGGGGAGTTAAGCAATCTAACCCTCTTTTATGAGTTATTTTGACTCACCTATTACCCTTTTTTGGGGGTGATAAAAATTCAACTCTCTTTTTGGAGTTAAATAAAATTCAAAATGGCGTGCACAAGAGGAGCGGGTTAATAGTTTATTATAAATTTTAGTCTTATAAACGTGAATTGATTTAACTCTGGAGTGAAAAAGGCGGAAAAGGCTTGTAAAAATTACGAATGTTTGTGCCACTAATATAATTTGACTTCTAAACCCTATATTTTAACTTATATCGCTTTCTTCATCCCGATGTATAAAGTTTCTTCCTACGGCATTTAACTTTTAAGTTCAAGTTTATAAGGCTGTTCTGTTCATCTGTATATCAAAGCCATTCCCCCCATAAAATAGGGAAAAATGGCAGGGCTGACGATGATCTATTGATTATATATGTTATTTCTGGCTGTGAGGTCGTTATTTCCGTTTTCGAGACCGTCGGCACAGTTTTTTGTATCCGGGCCGAAGCTGCCGGTAAAATATAATGTGTTTATTTTTTAACCTTTGCCGTAGGCCGAGGGAAGTTTTCGAGACCGAGAGCACAGATTTTTGCCTCCGGGCTGAAGCTGCGGTATATAACGTGTTTTTTTTTTACCTTTACATTATCAAAAAAATTTACAAAAAAATTAGCAAATAACTATATAAAACTATAATTTCTGCAATCTACAAGGCTACAAGCCATTTCAGAATTTTAATACGTCAACAACTCCTTAAAAGGACTCCTAGTCGGGAAACAGCCAATGAAATGGCAGATATTGTTACCATAGCAACTAAATCACGGCAAATTCGGGCAAATCGACTAGAAAAACAACGTAAAATGCAGCGAAAAAAGGAGTAAAAAATCCAAACTAAGACGTTTTTCGGGTATGTTTTTTATTTCTAACATACTTTTAGCCTTTTCCGGAAAGGTTTTTACACATTTTAGCCTTACGTTGCTTTGGTTTGGCCGTTTTATTCACATTTCACACCGGGCCGGATGCATTTCAAGCGGGCCGGATGCAAAAATCAATATTAAATAGGTCATTTTATCACTTTAAAATTTACAGTAATCAAAGTGTTTCAGAAGTAATTCATAATTTAGGGTATAGAAAGAGTATTATTGAGGTTAAAAGCAACAACTGATGTTAGAATTATTTAAAAGTGGGCTATGAAAAGGTGATCCTTTCAGACAATTAATATAGCAATTCAGAGCTTTTGTATTGATCTGTCTTTTCAAATATACAACTCATAATATCATACAAATGCATGTGAATTGATAATAAGAAATTTTGTGAGATAAATTTACCAATATGACACTACGAGAACCTTTGGCTTTAATGTTTTAGTTTAATAATCCAATACACAAACACGATTTGCATCAGAACTCTGAAAGTAGAAATAATATAACTCCGATAGTGGAGTTACCACTGCTTAACTCCTTTTTAAGAGTTACATTTTAACCCCTAAATGATAGTTATTCTGACTGCAAAAACGGAGTTAATATTTTACTCCAAATCTGGAGTTACTTTTAACTCCAAAAAGTGAGTTGTTCTGTACCTTTTTCCGTAACTCCTCTTTTAGGAGTTAAAATAACTCCCTCAAAATAACGCGCAACCGAACCGTGATCGCACTGCAACGGAACCGCAACGGAACTGCAACCGCAGTGTTAGGTTATTTCTGGACAGTACTGTAAATCTTGTGCGACCACCCTGCTGTAACAAGACCGAGTCAATTGTTACCTGAGCAATGTTTCATCTGACATACTTGAACCCGATAAGCTGCTCCCTGCTTACTACAATTTTCACTAAACTCTCCAGGCGGTATTTCACACAGTCGCATCCATATTTCAACACCTTGACCACACGTGACACTGCATGGAGATGACTTTGTCCAGTTGGCAGAAGTACCAGCAACTGCAAAGTGAAAATTAGAATGAGACACACACAGCCCCGAGTTCTAATTCGGCCAAATGTATTATTTAAAAAAATGTATATGCACTGTAATAAGTAGAGTTCTGCACTGAAAGTTAGAACTGAAAGGGCTGACTATATAGTGAGGAAGAATTAGGTAGAAGAAGCCCGGAGAACAAAAGAATATCATAAAGTTACTCTTCAGCAGTCTTTATCAGTTTGTTTGAGTCTTACTAAGACAACGTTTTCTTCTACATTTCCTTAACTCAGCCGAGTTTCCCAGCCCTCTGCAGTTACGGCCTCCGTATTTTGGTTCTGGATTATCACAATTACGGTGCCATTTTTCCACTCCTTCACCGCACGAAACATTGCAAGGAATACTCAAACTCCAGTTGCCATACCCGCCACTCACTAGCAATAACAACATTAAAATATTATTATATTCTTGTATGTTTGCATGGTGACATCAATAAGTAAATTAGCTTGTAGGTATTAAAAAGTTAGTAAACAACTTGAACGTGGAATGAGACGTGTAAGTAATTTCTATCCGGAGGTGGAAAACTTGAGGCGTAATGCCAGCAAATATAGCCAGAGAAATTGAAAATTATTCTAGAAAGATATATTTTTAACGAGGGCTTGAACTATTGCTATTCGTAATTTCCTCGCGTACATGTTGATTACAAGTACATTTTTTCACTTTGGAGCTTGTATAAAAACTATATTGGTTTGCTGACGTAACTAAAACCGACTAAATTCTGCTTACGCTTATGTTGGTTAATTACAGCACCTTTGCGACCATATGTCATCGGCTAATTTCGGTATGCTTCAACAAAATAATTCCCTTACCTGGGCAGGGTTTAGCTAAACAAGGTCTGTATACGATTGATTCTCCGATGTTACTACAGTTTTTTCCATCAAACTTTGGCTCAGGATTGTTGCAAACTCGTTGCCATGTTTCAAAACCTTCACCGCAACTTACATTACAACTATTTATTAATGACAGGTTGCCAAAATTACCGTCAACTAAACAAAATAATATAACGTATTGGTTTTGAATACAAACAACTTTTTATACCCTAATAAAACAAACGTGACACATTGTTATACCGCTACTTTTTTCGGAAGTTTAATCCGTTGAAAAAAAGTGTATTGAAAACAACACATCTATATTTCCACCCTTCACATGTGCATTGGAAACGAAGATGAACTTCTTCAAACACGTGAGACAAACCCACGATACCTGGTGTACACTTAGGAATATCACAGTACTCCATCTCTTGTTTCTATCTGAAGTAAAACACCAAGGTCGTTGTCCTGAGTTTTTGGGATTACGACAGTAATTCTTGGCGTTATTTAAATCTGGATATGTGGTGTTCATGGTATGACGATGTGGACATTGTTCCGTCCATGACTGACACGGAATACCGGAGGCTGTGACTGATATATTGCCATGGTAATTGCTTCCGTTTAAGTAAAGGCAATCTGGGTAAAAGGATACACATATGAAAAAATGTTCAGGTTCAATTGGGCCTAAGCCGCTAGAACAGTACAGACCAACAAGAAGTATACTAACACCACTAAATAAGAATGGATGGCATCAAATTGGAATCAGGTATTTTATGTTAACAATGAGTTTATAATCATTTTCAGTAACTGTTTCAACTGCTGCTCGTTTGTTTAATTCCGCATTTCCCTTCTGTAATTACACCTAATTAATTTGACGTCTTAGGACTGTTTAGTTTGAATGTAGAAAGTTGTTAAACTCTCATTCAATCAGCATCGAGCAATTTTGTCATGCTAATAAAAGGCTTGTTAAGGTGGCTCGATACAGTTTTAAAAGATTCCATGGTTCATCATTTTGATACGTTCAAACAGCCCTTTTTTACGATTTATTCTAGAGATATTGGGGGTTTCATATATTTTGATATTTCTATTTTTGAATCGTTTTAGTTTTACAAACAATTTGGTTTCTATTGGTAGCCCGCAACCGAACCGTGATCGCAATGCAACCGAGCGGCAAAGGAACCATTTGGTGAAGTAAAATTAAAATAATTATTGCATAAATTTTTTTCCACACTTACCCAAATTTCCTGTCGGTTCAACTTCTCTGGGTGTATCTACAGAATGTGGAATTTAGTCATTGAGTAAGTAAAATTTTGCTCTACATATAAGAAAAGATTCGTTCGCAGCCTTTTTCATTTTCAAAACACCATTTTTTATTAGCTTCTGACTAGAGGAAAATCACCCAGAAAAATATTTTCGTTGAATTGAACAAAAAAAAAAGAATAGAAAAAGAGAAAAGTTTTAAAGCATAAAATTAATTTTTCCCTTACTTTACGCGCCTATGTAACTTCGTATTTGAAAAAGTTACGTTTTAGAATTCCCGTAAATAATCGAACATTTTATAATCACGTGCACAGTATAGTATAAATTACCTGTCAAGTTTTCAAAATCTTCGTACCAGCATTCTGGGGAGTCACCAGCATTCCTGTATGGTTGTAGCTCCCCCCGGAATAGTTTCTTCTTTTTCGGAGAGCGAATTATCTCATATGTTACAATTATTTCCATTATTTCATGACATAAATGCTTAGCAGAATTATACGACTCGCGGCAAACTTTCTGCTCTTGATATTCGCTTTGCGTTCGGTCACAAATCGGAAAATGGAAATGACAATAGAATATACTAAGGACGTAAAAACATTTCCGTATTTCGTTGATATTCATATTAAAAAAAAGTACTGTATTTGAGTCGCCCAGCCTTTTGATATTGTCTTCAAGCCTATTAATACCGTCGTTTTTACGAATTTGATAAAACGGATCACTATAGACGTACTTTGGTAATAAGATACCATGATTTTCACAATAAGGCCGAGAAAAATTTACCAAAGGGTAACACGAACTTGAATTGATCATTGGCTCAGATTCGGCAGGAATACATGTTCTAAACAACAAACGATCGATCTCTAAATATTTTTCATGGGACATGACAGCTCTGACTTATAACACGGTTTGCACATGATAACAGCAGGTTATAGAGTAGATGTAATTGTGAACAAAACTAGTGTAAACTGGCTCTATTTCGATAAAACTGGCCTTTACGTTTATGAGTAAGTTGTGAAAACCAAATTACTTTTACCTGTTGCTAACGCTGTCTTGAAAACGATGTTGAACTACAAGTTAGGTAAAAATATATTGAAACATGACCTTGTTACATGATTTCCCTCCTGCAATTCTAGCCTGGTAAAAGTACTAATAAATATTTTCTGAGGAAAAAAATTTTGGCAAAATCATTGGTATGAAGATCGATGTAATCTATAGTAACGGTTATGGAACCATTTTAGATATGCTAGTAATACAAAAGCATACAAATTAGTTAAACAATTTACGCGCGTAATACAAAATATGCCAATTTAGCATGCAAGGCTATATTTTCCGTATTTTAGCCAATTTCGCAGTCAAACTTAGCATTTGCACTAATTCAAGTACGCCCAATTCTTTTATCTGTTATATGGAACACAAACTGAATTATTTTGTGGGGGAAGGAATACATAATACATATATAATTACGCAAACGATGAAACGAGCACAAGGTTCATAAATCTGTTCCGGTGCTGTGTAAACGTAACTCCGTTTTGATACTTAAAACTTTTTTGCACCGTCTTCAGACCGATACAGAGTAGTGTAAACGTAGCCTAAAGACTGTTTTCCACTTACGCGTTTTTTATACGCACTTACACGTACAGAAAAGTTTAAATGCTTTTAAATGTTATTAGCTATTTAACATCTATCGCAACTAATGCATACAAAAATATACAGAAAACTAAGTTATTTGTGATTTGCCGTGAATAAATCCTGGGAGGCGGGAATTCAGGACACCTGGCACGCCACCTCAGACGGGACTAATGGAGATTTATGTCACGAATACAACAAGGATATAAAGCAACATGTCAGAAGGATCAAACGACTCGAAATCAAACATTGAATTGGCAACGAAACTTGTACAACTCAGCAGAGCTCGGGACAAAACATACAGAAACAATATTAATAGCGAAGAGAGTGCGATGAAGAGAATTGTCGAGACATTGAGAGAGATAGTAAACGAAGCCAACAACAAGCTAGTACGAACAATCGAAGCAGAGAAAATTGCAACCAAACAAGGTAGCGACGAGATTGATGCATGCATGGATCGAGAAAATTGAAAGAGAGCTTAACGACGGCGATGAGAAAATAAGTATTTTGGAACAGTGGTTGAATGAAACGATCACAAAAAAATGGATTTTGAAATGGAACTTCACGATGACAAGATGAAATTACAAGCTCAGCAGATTGACCAAGCGTCAAAACAACAGACGTCAGATAAGATTTCTACCCCAAAAATGCAAAACTGCCGAAACTAATAATCACAGTATTTAATTGATCGTATGGAGACTGGCAGAGATTGAGGCGAAGTTTTCGGATACAATTGACAAAACAAACATACCCCTGTTACAAAATTTACTTATTTAAGGAGTTGTTATGCGACAAATTTAAACGTGCGATCAAGGCTCTTGCATTTAATGGCAAGAACTACAATAGAGCGGTTTCAATTTTCAAGGATAGATTTGCCAGATAGCAAAAACGTATGTAAAAGAGAACCTTGAGCTTTCATATACAGCAACATCAAATCCTAAAAGGATATATGAATTCTATGAGAAGTTATCATATTGTTTACATTCACTTGAGACATTGAAAAAGTTGGATGCCGTGAATGGAACTGTTGCCATGACATTGGATAAACTACCAAACATATGGGGTGACCTAGTACGAGGTGACTCTGATTGGGAAAACTGGACCTATGTTCAACTCAACGAAGCATTGCCACTTTGGACTCGAAGGAATCTAGTTGAAGCACAGAAACCAGATGATTGGAAGAAGAATGTGATGTAACCAAATCAGATGGTCATGAGATAATGAAGACAGCTTATGCTGGGGGGAGGATAATGAAATTATTTATCCAATAGTGCTTGTGGACGTGGATGGGATTAGAACACACGCGCTGCTCGATACTGCAGCTGGAAGCAGTTATGAATCCAGGGGCCGGTTGTTCGAAAGGCATTTAGCTTAAACGGTGGATAAGCCAAAGTTTAAGAATACTCTCATAGATATTGTGAATGACTGAACCTGCATCTTATGCATTTAATATGTACTTCCATTGACAATTAAACCATTTACCTCGAAATATTTCTGCTCAGTTGTTCAATAAATAGATAATTTTGTTTTCCATTTTTAACTTATCCACCGTTTAAGCTAAACGCCTTTCGAACAACCGCCCCCAGCAGTCTAACTAATGCACTAATAAATGAATTGAAATGATCTACCACTAGAGTAGAAGTTTATGCAGCCTGCATAAAATCATAAGATCAGAAATTTGAGCTAATTTTGATTGAGTTTCATTAGTTCAGGCTTACTGCCTTTCAACATTTCAATCTCAAGCCCGCTTGATAGAGAGATACAAACATTTAAATGGTACAAAATTTGAAGGTCCTGACACTCGTACACAAATACATTTACATTTTGTGCTTGCGGCTAATGATTATGCCAAAATAAAAACCACTACAGCCCAAAGGGTGGGAAAGCGAGGAGAGCCAGTTGCAGAAAGAACACTACTCGGGTGGACGGTGATGGCCCCAGGGAAGGAGGAAGAGGCCCCCATCATGTTGAACCAATCTACCACTGCTGATTATGAACAATTATGTGCATTAGACATCTTCGGACTTGCGGACAGAAACCAAAACAAACTTTTAGAGGTAAAAACTTAGAAGTAAACTTTTTTCTTAGAAGTAAACTCTTTAGACTATAAATTTCGAGTGAAGTAACAAGAAGAATATAAACGAAGCATTTAGAAAGAGCATACTAAAATTAGAACAAATGGGAAATTTGGTTTTAAAATATTCTAAAATACGGAAAATAGCCCTGTGATGTTGGCACATTTCGTATACTTTTTGTATTGCGTGCGGAAATGTATAACTAATTTAGTAAAAACTTCCGGCCATATAATACAAAAGTATACAAAATTCGTAAACATCGCATGCCTATATTTCCCGTAATTTACAGAAATTCTGAGCTAAATTTGGCAATTTTACTAATTTTAGTAAGCTCTTTCAGATAATTTTCTTTTTTTATCACCGGGTAAGAAATTATTCCAAAGCAGCAGTCGTCCATTCTAGGTCAAATTTTAGGCTACGAACGATACCAAATGATCAAAGATACCTTTAAAACCCCAGTAGGAAGCATACTTTTTATGCTGTTCTTGCGTGCAAAAAGCTTTCAGAAAACACAGTATACAAGAAAAACTACGTGGTGTTACCTGCAATCCTTGAATTGAAGATCGTTGCAAGAATCAGTACAGTACAACTGCCATCAATACAACGGCGCATGGCGTACATCAAAACCATGCATTTAGTTCCCGTTTATCAGTTAATATCTTCACCAATATAGCCAGGCTAATAAACTTCACAACAACTACGCAAGTACAACCCTTTTCAGCCAAGTTGGGTATACCTATACAATATGTTGTAGGCTTACTTTTCAACCGTTGTAAGAGTCTTTCGCAATAGTTTGCTGTGTAAAACTGGGCATGATTTCCGGGTGGAGATTTATTACTTTCACTTGAATGACGTATATGTGATAAAATCATTATAATTGACACAAGCCGGCGAGGCTACTTCCGTGTACAAATATTAAGTCGCTTCAAACACAGGGGCGAAGACTGTAATCTTCAAAGTTTTTATGGCAAATTCTCAAGTGAAATGTCAGATAGATTCGTAAATAACCTAAATTTAGCCTGCAATGAGTTTTTAACGCTTGGTTTGCTGATGCGGTTCTAGTTGGCAAGTGTAGTGTTACTCCATGATAACATATCATATGTCACGTGCTGTCAAATCTGCTTTAAGACGACAGGATCTTTTCGTTTTTACGCACCTCGGGCCGGTTGTATGAAAGCCGGATAGCGCACCGCCGGATAGTGTTTTTTTGAATAAATATTCTATACGCAAGTTCTAAATTTGCGGTTATTGGAGTAATATGTTTTAGAAGGTCCTATTTCACCCTACATATGGACCATCTCTTTGTAGCCGTGGTAGTCATCGCATGCACTAATTTTAGCTCGGGCAAGGTCAAGGCCTCAATAGAAAAGGCAGTCTTTTGTTTGTTAATAGTTATTATTAAAGTCCAAAATCTGATAGATCTCTTGCATCTTAGCATGTGAACAACGAATGCAAACTAGTGTTACGGCCAATTGAATTTCCATTGACGGTCTTAATTTCCCTTCACGTGGACAAGAACAATGGTCCCCTTTTTCTGCTAGGATTTTGGCTGCTCCCCATGCAGGCGTGCATTGGTCATTCGAAAGATCTAAGCCAATGCAACCACAACGCCGGTCAAATATTTAAAGGTCTTTTTTCGAACCGCAGCAATATACGTATATCTGCGTTTCAAAATAAGTTTTATAACAAAAGCTACAAAAATAAATCCCATCCACCTCCCCACAGCGAAGGACTGGCCGCTGTGCATGTACAAAGTGAATGCATGGTTAAAACAAGAAATTCACTATGGTTAAAATTACCAATATTATTACTGGTTGAATCAACCAATATTTATAATAGGTTAATGTAACCTGTATTAATATATATATATATGTATATATATATATATATATATAATATATTATATATATATATTATATAATATATATATATATATATATATATATATAATATATATATATATATATAATATATATATATATATATACTGGCGGTCAAAAAGAACTGCTCATGCAAATGTTGCTATTATCGTATATAACAGGAATCGTTACAATCAATCTTTTATGTACACTAGCGGTCAAAAAGAACTGTTCAGATACAAATTCATAAAAAAGAAGCGAATATAGGAGGGAGCTTCATAGGCTTTTTGGATAATTCTCTTATTCCAAGCAATATTTCAATCATGGATGGTGCAAGAAAGGAAATAATTCGTAAAGTGTCCATGATTTATGCGTTGCTGTAAAGACTGTCCATAGGAGGAATTTCTTTTAACCATTAAGATAACCACCTTAACAGAAAGTATGCCACGCCGGTGTAAGGCCATCATCAATTATAAGGCCAAAGGAGGGTCAACAAAATATTCTAGTCTATATTTACTCGTATATATTGTTAGAGAAACAGTTACGTTCAGTTGAGGGCAATTCAACTTGTTTTGAGCAGTTCTTTTTGACCGCCAGTGTATACACATATATATATATATATATATATATATATATATATATATATATATATATATATATATATATATATATATATATATATATATATATATATACACCCATTTGCAAAAACGTTGGCCGCAGATAGATAGATAGATAGATACTCGAAATCTAATTAAAATTGCATATGTTGTGTAATATGATTGAAATCCCATGCAAATGTTATCATATAGACTTCGAGTATCGATCTATCTATCCATCTGCGGCCAACGTTTTTGCAAATGGGTGTATTGAAGAGCGCTCAATACCATTACCGGCAGAGCGAAGATATATTTATTTATTAAAAGACTAGCTTAGCTACTCGGAGTTTCACGCTATAAAGCGATCATCAGGCTAATGACAGGTCTAGTTGCTATTCTCTATATATACATCGTGATATAAGGTATCGGGTTACGTCTCATCGAGCGAAAAGTCAGAGCGTTTGTTCAGCAGTGATTTAGTTTGCGTTTTTAATGATAGCTTCTCTTCAAGGCAGAGGTTGCATCTTCTTGAGCCGGCTTTGTAGGCTGGGACGGTTTTCAGGAGGGACCATGTTATATATAGAGAATGCTTTCTTAGCTTCCTTCAGCTTCCATATGTATTTTGACAGCTCCGTCTCTTTCGCGTATTTCTTGTTCGCGAAAGATTTTGCGTGGTTTCGGTAGTGCGTTTTAAAATCGTCCGCAGTGACTCCGATATACCTCGCTGGTGGATCGTTGTTGCACGTGCACACTTCGGCTTGATATACAACGTTTGATGTGAGGCATTTACCTTGGGCTGGGCATTTTTCCGGACGTCTACAGTTGCATTGTCGTGAGCGGTTTGCGTCGTCTGTGTTTGCGTTTGTCTGTTTTGTGTGTTTATTTAGTATTTTCCTGTTGTGCTCGTTTATGAATGAGTGCATGTTGCCAAGGCAGCTATAGCTAATTCGTACGTTGTGTCGGTGGAAGATTTTATGGAGTTTCTATAGAAAACCAAACAACGATCCCCTATACATCAACCGCCTTTCCAATCACCACCTGCATCACACGACAACTTACATCATGCATCAACAAACGAATTAACAAACTATCATGCGACAAAACAACTTTTGACGCTATGCATCTCAACTGTACAACAACGCACTAAGACAAAGCAACTACGACGCAACACTCACGTACGAGCAACCAACTAACAATGACAACATCAACAATTGCAACACAACGCGAAGACGGAAACGGCAACGCAATACAATCTGGTACAATCCCCCTTACTCGAAGAGCGTAAAACGAACACCGGACAACAATTCCTACAACTGTTAGACAAACACTTCCCATGCACCTTCCAATAAACTCCATAAAATCTTCCACCGACACAACGTACGAATTAGCTATAGCTGCCTTAATTGGCAACATGCACTCATTCATAAACAAGCACAACACGAAAATACTAAGAACACACAAAACAGACAAACGCAAATACAGACGACGCAAACCGCTCACGACAATGCAACTGTAGACGTCCGGAAAAATGCCCAGCTCAAGGTAAATGCCTCACATGAAACGTTGTATATCAAGCCGAAGTGCCGCGTGCAACAACGATCCACCAGCAAGGTATATCGGAGTCACTGCGGACGATTTTAAAACGCGCTACCGAAACCACGCAAAATCTTTCACGAACAGAAATACGCGAAAGAGACAGAGCTGTCAAAATACATATGGAAGCTGAAGGAAGCTAAGAAAGCATTCTCTATAACATGGTCCTTCCTGAAAACCGTCCCAGCCACAAGCCGGCTCAAGATATGCAACCTCTGCATTGAAGAGAAGCTATACATTATATAAAACGCAAAACTAAATCACTGCTGAACAAACGCTCTGAACTTTTCGCTCGATGGAGACAAACCCGATACCTTATATCACGATGTAATATAGAGAATAGCAACTAGACCTGTCATTAGCCTGATGATCGCTTTATAGCGTGAAACTCCGAGTAGCTAAGCTAGTCTTTTAATAAATAAATATATCTTCGCTCTGCGGTAATGGTATTGAGCGCTTCAATACACCCATTTGCAAAACGTTGGCCGCAGATAGATAGATAGATCGATACTCGAAGTCTAATTAGAATTGCATATGACATTTGCATGGGATTCAATCATATTATACAACATATGCAATTTTAATTAGATTTCGAGTATCTATACCTATCTATATACATAAGTAACATATATATATAATATATATATAATATATATATATATAATATATAATATAATAATATATAATAATATATATTTCCTGATGAGTTGCCTCTGTGGCATGAAACTCAGAGTAGCGATGCCAATTTTTTAAGAATTATGTAAATGAATAAATATATATGCTCTATTGCTTGCAGTATGAGCACTCTTTTATCTCATACGAAGAATTTCTTAATAATTGTATATAATAATAATATACGTAGATAAAAAAAAATTAGAAAAGTAGGAAAACACGACCTACGAGTGTTTGAGTAGCTTAAAAACTCATTAATTCAACAATCATTTGGTCCAATCTCGATGGAATATTAGACTTAATGAATGTAATACTAGATTGAGGCGAAGAAACAATAGGGAGAAATCAACTTTGCTTGCCACAGGAAATTAGCAAACAAAATGAATCAAACACACAATAAATGCAAATGAGAGAACAGCAAGGAATAGCAAGCGGAGACCAGTAGAGCTGTAGGCCCACCAGATTTAAGTGTCAATGTAGAGGAGTGTTCAAGTATTGATAACAGCGATCCTTTGACCTTGACATGTTTGATTTGGTATACAGATGATGTTCTTTCAAAAATACCTGATACGACTAACTAAGCACAGCTACCAGTGCATCAGCGCCTGTTATTTCCGCGTCATGTGCAACGTTCAATAATTGTGTGTTTAACTTTGCAAAGAGATCAGCCTAATTACGTGTACAGTACATTAGCGCATGTCAACTATTTTTTGTGTGTATGGAAACTGTGTTGTATTAAACTATTGTGTATGTGTAGAGATTAGTTAACTGATGATCGATTGATGAATTTTTGTACATTATGTAGGGGTGTGTTTATATATAAAAACACATGTGTCTTTATATAAAGACACACGTGTTTTATATAAAGGTTCATGTTCACTATCTACCCCATCATTCCCTGGCCGAATTCAAAAACCCTCCCCGGGCTTTTAAAATCTATCATACTTACGTGGTATAAAAATGCGTTCCACGTGACAAAACCAGAACATCGGATGGACACAATGATTGTTGAATATTAATGAGTTTTAAATAATAAATATATAATATATAATATATTATATATAATATATATAATATATTATATATAATATATATATAAATAAATAATATAATATAATAAATACATATTTATATATAAATAATATAATATATAAATATATAATAATAATATATATAAATAAAAAATATGTATTTAGAATTATATGTGAGTAGAGTGCTCGATATCAAAGATAGAGCTAATAAGACGATATAAAACAATAACTTGGTTTACTCATATGATTTTATTCACTACAAATTTGTTTCGTATGACAAGCAGTGCTTGCCACATTCATCGGGGGAATTTAATTTAAATTAAATTGAATTTATTTAAATTCACCTGAGTGTATATATATATATAAATATAAATATAATATATATATATATATATATAATATATAATAATATATATAATATAATATATATAATAAATATATATATATAATATATATAATATAAATAATAATATAAATACAGGGTGTATAAAAAAAGTAGACAATTTTGAAATGTTTAGAAAACTATAAATTTATCAAAATATCTCATAGATTTGTGCTAGTATGGGTACTTTGGCATCTTCATGTCATTCTAACACTAAAAACAAAAATTAACCTCGAAAAATGGAAGAGCGGTTTGTGGAAGCATCATTTTGAATGGCTTGTGCAAACATGAATGAAAGGTTTAAAATCCAATTTGAATTCAAGGGCTGAACGTTTGGGTATTTGTTTTCAAAGAATCGAAATTTCAGAAATTTTGATGAAAATTAAGTCAGTCGCGCAACTGCGTAAACGTGGGCTTTTTTCTGTTTAACTCGCAGCTTGAGTAACTTTTTTCACAACACCATTGTTAGTTTAATCACCCGAGCAATCACTCATGCATGAAATCATTCGTGCATGAAAAAGTCTCATCATGTTGCACAAGCCATTCAAAAGATGCTCCGCATACCGCTCTTCCATTTCGAGGTTAATTTTTCTGTTTGTTTTTAGTGTTAGAATGACCTGAAGATGGTAAAGTACCCATACTAGCATAAATCTATGAGATATTTTGATAAATTTATAGTTTTCTTAACATTTCAAAATTGTCTACTCATATATATATATAAATATATATATATATATATATATAACTATAATATATATATAATAAATATAATAATATATATATATATATATTCTTTGAAGGCATTTGAAGGTTTTCCAGTGATGGAATGAGAGCAAAGTTGTTCTTGCAGGCTTGCATGCCATTTAATTTTGCTTTTATAGCTCTATTTGACCTTTGGTTGATTGTTGGATATAAGGAAATCTGTAATTTTTAACAGTAAATATAAAAACAAAACATTTGACCCCTCATTCACTCTTAGCATGATATAGCAATAGAATTTATAAAGGAATTTGCAAAAGCGTTGACAGAAATAATTTCTAGTTTTAATGTCCCTATTATAACGATATAAATAAAAAATATTATATTATCTATATGATTCACCATGCAGAAGTAGGATTTGCAGTTGTTGAGTTAATTTGACAGCCTTGAAGCCTTGATGGAGTGAATAAAGTAATCTTTAAATGACTCAGTGCATGGTTATACATCAAGGGCATTTCATATTTAAATACTCAATACTAGTAGGCATATGACAGCTGGACAAGGTTTTGAAAAGTGTCCAGCAGCCATACAAAGTCTCATCTGAAAAAATAGTCAATATTTTAAATATAAACATATAGCATATACAAACACACTCAACACTGAATTATAATACTTTAGCTCTGCACATGTTGTTGTTGAAATTGTAGATGGTTGGATGGAACCTTTTCTTATCAACTTTAGAAATTCCACATGGTCATGACACATTGAATTACTTCTTTCTCGCGATCACAGTCACCATTCACAAAATAATCCGGATCTCCTCGCATATCAATCCAGCGCGTTTCACCAATTTCGCATGACTACTCATTGACAAATTCAAATAACGCGTATTTTATGTTAAAATACGAAAGAAAAACTCACTAAATTGTACTATAAAACCTTGAACCGATGACAAAGACGCGCCCAAAATTTGAAAACAACGCGTCTCGGTTATACAAGTCCCACATAACCTTGCGGTCTTGTTTGGGCAAAGCGCCCGCCACCTAGCCTGCGAACAGGTATATTCTGAAAACAGTTTAGTATAGTATGTGCACAGGCAGTGATATGTGTGAAATATTTGTGATTTGTCCTTACAAAACGAGCGATTTCTGCTGAGAATTTTAACTTTAAGATTTAAAAATTATGTCGAGAGGCCTAGGACCTTACAAAAAATACGAATATAAATGTGATACTATTCAACTTTTGTGTTTCTAGGCAGATCAAAACACGCTTCTCGACTAGTACTAATATAGCACCAGAGGTGTACAAATATACCCCATTGACCGCAAAGAGTACTTGGTCAATTTAACCAAATTTTATTTGTTGGTACTAAATATATTTGGTTGTTTTGACCAATATGAGCTTTCATATCCAATTCACGAATTTCTTATTGGTTAGTTCTACCATTTAAACTTGGTTATAACCAATTTATTTGGTTGAAGCAACCATTTCAAATGGTTGCAACTTTTTTTTTCGATAATTGAATTTTGTAACACAGCCTTGATGGACTCCAGCAACAACGAATACACGAGCTTTGTCTTTAAGGGGTGGGAACACAACGGAAAGAGTAGGTTACACCACGAAAGGACAAGATTTACAAGAAAACTCGATCGATGTTTATCAAGAATACACTTTTGAAAAGACAATGCTGAACCACTTTTAAATTGTTATAACGAATTGAATTCTTCGATCGGCCACAATAAATTGTTTGACTTGAGATATAATTTTAGTGAAACTTAAAACGAAGTGACGAGAGTCATATGTCCTGTAATGATCAAACAATCTCAGTTGTTGGAATGCTAGCAATTTCCGTTGGCAAAATGACAGCTGAGGGTCTTTCCGGAGTGTCATAAAGTTCTGTCTCATTCTCTTTCCGTAACGCATTTGTTTCGAAACACAAATCGTCGTACGGAACGAAGACATTTCTGACATGACGTTCCAGGACGTCGTAAACATGATTGCCAGACACATCAACATTTCCCCACGCGTTTCGAAGCCAATCAACAGCCAATGGTGGAAATAGCTGGAGTCTGTCATACGAAGAGCTCTGCGAAGAATGTGTGTTGACATAATCTCTTCTCCACAGCACAACACCACGCGAATATTGCGGAATCGGATTTCCACCAGGTGTAAGATTACCGTACTCTGGTACCGTACGGTTTTCCGGAGTTGCTGAATGTGAAGAGTCTTATAAGGAATATAAAATGCTAATATCATCATACAAATATTATTAACTCTCTGTTTGATGGTATGTTTGGTGATTAGAGTGGCAAGTGGGATGAGGATAATACGAACCACTGCAGAAATAAGAATTGAATGAAAACCAAGGAGTAAACAATGCCCCGACTCAATGTTATAATGTATGTTATATTTATGTAATTCCATAGTTTCTCAGTTGGGGTTATAGCTCTTCAGTACTGCTGTTGTAAATATGTTTTCAGTAGCACTTTGTGCCCGGTAATAATTTCATGTCCAGAATCCTCGAATATATCCTTTTATTCTAATCCTTTTATGTAAGTGGCTGGGTAAGGGTTAGGGTCAAGCTTAGGATTAAAAGTTAGGATTATACGTAGATTCTGGAAATGAAATTACAATTATACCTTGTGCTCAGGAAAAAGTACACGATTTCAGTTTTGTTTTAGCCCAGTGTCCCGGACCAATTACCCCGTTTCCACACTCCCCACCCCAACGTTACTTACTGTTCGGCACAATAATCATTTCGCACTTTTCAAAGATATTTATTGAAGATAATTTCAGTTTATTATTAAATCGCCAGCCCCCTTCCTAGCGATGCTTTTGGGTAAAAAAATAGAACAATTATAATCAAACTACGTTTAGTCAGTAGCTATTAGATATTTTACCTTCTTTGGGTTTTCGTTTTCGAATTATCAAAACCAAAACTGCGACGACAAACACAAAAGCAACAGTAGCAATGATGATAGAAATCGTCCATTTGTCGAAAACATCTGTAACTGTACCAAAGAAGTTGTTTAAAAAAAGAATGCAGAAAATAGAGTTATATAGCAAACAAGCAAGATCTATTTGGAGACATTTTGAAAATTTTCAACGGTAAACGAGCGTGTTTTGGCGTGTTTGATCTATGATTGGTCGAGCGACATCGGATTCTTACGCCATAAACACCTAAGCGGATCTCTCAAGTGGCGGCGAGTAACTACAACAAATTTGTTTTCTCAACAATTCACCGTTGTGTTGATACCAAAGCAATTATTCGCCCCAGAGTCAGTAAATATCGTTAATTAAGAACCTCGAATTCGTCTTGGTTTTTATTTATCGATATACACCTCGCCTTCGGGAATAATTGTTAGTTAATACACTTTCTAACATTATATCAGATACAGTACTGTCCAGAAATAACCTAATAAAAACCGGGGTTAACCTATGTCGAACTGCGGTGAGACGGAGGTTAAACCTCCGCTTTAAGCCCGTTCTCCACTAGGCGAATTTGTTCGCGCGAACAGATAAAAAGTAAGAAGCGATCATACTTTTTTGCGGCGAATTTTTTCGCAAGCCAATCACATCACTGGATTTCAGATATCGCTTCGCGTCGCGCGAATAAATTCGCCTAATGGAAAACGGTTTTACTCGGTCTGACAGACGTTTCTTAAGAATTTTTCGATTTGGTTATTGTGATGTCGTTCTCGGCTGTTCATAACATTTCGTACGGAAGTGAATGACCACTGTGAAGGGGTTTTCTCCCTGGCGGTCGTCTGCGGTTTCTATCGGTCCCCGCAACCGAACCGTGATCACACTGCAATGGAACCGCAACGGAACCGCAACCGCAGTGCATGTTAGGTTATTTCTGGACAGTACTGTAAATCTTGTGCGACCACCCTGATGTAACAAGACCGAGTCAATTGTTACCTGAGCAATGTTTCATCTGACATACTTGAACCCGATAAGCTACTCCCTGCTTACTACAATTTTCACTAAACTCTCCCAGCGGTTTACCACACAGTCGCATCCATATTTCAACACCTTGACCACACGTGACACTGCAAGGAGACGACTTTGTCCAGTTGGCAGAAGTACCAGCAACTGCAAAGTGAAAATTAGAATGAGACACACACAGCCCCGAGTTCTAATTCTGCTAAATGTGTCATTTAAAAAAATGTATGTATGCATGTATGTAGTGTTCTGCACTGTAATACGTTGAGTTCTGCACTGAAAGTTAAAACTGAAACAGATGACTATATAGTGAGGAAGAATAAGGTAGAAGCCCGGAGAGCAAAAGAATATCATAAAGTTACTCTTCAGCAATCTTTAGCAGTTGGTTTGATCCTTACTGAGACAACGTTTTCTTCTACATTTCCTTAACTCAGCAGAGTTTCCCAGCCCACTGCAGTTACGGCCTCCGTTTTTTGGTTCTGGATTATCACAATTACGGTGCCATTTTTCTACTCCTTCACCGCACGAAACATTGCAAGGAATACTTAAACTCCAGTTGCCATACCCGCCACTCACTAGTATAATAACAACATTAAAATGTTATAATATTCTTGTATGTTTGCATGGTGACATCAATAAGTAAATTAGCTTGTAGGTATTATAGATTAAGTTAGTAAACAACTTGAACGTGGAATGGGACGTGTAAGTAATTTCTATCCGGAGGTGAAAAACTTGAGGCGTAATGCCAGCAAATGAAAATTTTTCTAGGAAGATATATTTTTAACGAGGACTTGAACTATTGCTATTCGTAATTTCCTCGTGTACATGTTGATTACAAGTACATTTTTTCACTTTGGAAGCTTGTATAAAAACTATATTGGTTTGCGGACGTAACTAAAACCGACTAAATTCTGCTTACGCTTATGTTGGTTCTTACAGCACCTTTGCGACTCTATGTCATCGGCGCGGCTAATTTAGGCATGCTCACTGCAAAAAATCCTGAGTAAATTGCACTCAAATTATTAAGTAGAATGATGCTTCCACAGTGACACATTATACTGAGTAAAACATACTCAAAATATTTGAGTAAAAATTACTCGCTTGTTTTGAGTAAATATTACTCAAATAAAAGAGTACACATGCAGTACTCAAAAGCTATGTACCCTTATTTACTCATTGAATGAGTAAACCGAGCTAAATACTCGCAATTTTGAGTAATTCGCTCGTTTACTCAAAATAAGGAGTCACTGTGGAAGCAATTTGTTTGAGTAACTAGAACTCATTTTTTGAGTAGAAAGTACTCATTATTTCGGTAAATTTACCCGAGTATATTACTCGGACAAATCGCTTCCACAGTGACTCTTTATTTTGAGTAAACGTGGGAATTACTCAAAAGACGAGTAAAGCTACTCGAACGTTTGCGTAATTTGACTTCCAATTGGATTTCCAATTGCTCAGCTACTGTGACGACAGCTACTCGCAATCAGTCTGAGTAAAAAAAAAATGTGAAAACTTGAAACAAAGAGAATAACAAGAATACACCACACTACATATGTAGATCGAGACAAAAGATGCGGGCAAACAACTTGTTCAATGAAATCGTCTATTTTAAAAATTAATTTACAACAGGCTTGTTATTTTGCAGCACACAAATCGCAGTTATACAATGAGAATATACAATCAATCACAGCCTCAAGTTTTGTTAAAGTGGTATATACATTGTCAATAATATAGTTAAATGACATGCAGTCATCAATGCAAAACTCATGATGTCACAGTTGGCATCTGGAGGACAAATTTTGTTTTGCAATGACGTATACATTTTGGTAAAAATGAAGAAAGATAACCTAGAGACTTTGCTATGTATAATGGATAATTGTTTTTGTTTGCCGAATGAACCTTTACCGCTTGCATAACATTCTTTTGTTGCATTCTCGAAACTTCCGTCCTATAGAAAAGACAGATAAAATATCGTTCAGATAGATAGAAGACTTGAGCGTTAAGCAACTTTTCACCCAACGCCCTGGTGTTTGTCTCAAATGGGTACTGTACTCGGTAAGGCAAATAAAGACCTCGTAATTGCTTTGTTACTTATCAGCCAGGATCAAGCTTGGCCTATAATGTTAATGACACAAGTAAAAAGAAACTCGCCTCAATAAACAGTACCAATTAAGTCACTTTTTTCCTCGTTCTTTTTCTTGTTTTCTTTGTCTTCTTCCTGTCTTTTTTCTCTTCTTCGATTCGGAGAAGACATGTATTTGATCTTACTTAGTGAACTCTCCATTTCTTTATCATTCATCGCCGATGTCTCTGTCCAACTTATATTGAGTAACACAACTTTCAGTTAAATCATTTAGCATGGTACGTAACCTATTTAGTCATAAATAATAAAACAAGTTATAGTTAGGATTTCATTTTGCCACACGTTTATTTTTGCAATGGTGCAGCTTGTGTTCTCTCAAATACATTAGACCATATCACATATCAAAGAGTAAGTGTCATGTAGAAAATATAAATATATTACTTAAATGTAATCTTGTATTTTATAATATGTTTAGTACTAGCTGTTGAGTGTTAGTTGCTGAATTAGAGTTTTTTGTGCAATTAAATACAAATTTGATAAAAAAATATATAAGCCCCATATAAAACTGTCATTTCACCTTAGTCTAAAAGTAAACCTTGCATTAAATTACATTACAGAGTGTATTCATTTATATATCTCCTCTTTCATGAGCGGACAAACCACTCAAAAGAGGTACTGGTAAAAGGCGGAATCCACCTTACAGAGCAGCAGAACTGCATCAACATGATTGTATACATGTCTTGAACATTGTCTTTGCAATTCTCACTGATGGGCAACACAAGATGTCCTGCCCAAGTGAGCTGATGGTTAAAGGCGGTCTAAATCACCTTACACAAAAGCCGTTAAACAGCAATGCCAGGGCCAATTTCAAAACAATAAACTACAATGTCACTTTAATTCCTAATTTGCAAAACACAATTTCTAGTTAAATTATTAATTAAATACAAATTTGATAAAAAATATATATAAGCCCCATAAAAAACTGTCATTTCACCTTAGTCTAAAAGAAAACCTTGCATTAAATTACATTACAGAATGTATTCATTTATATATCTCCTCTTTCATGAGCGGACAAGCCACTCAAAAGAGGTACTGGTAAAAGGCGGAATCCACCTTACACAGCAGCAGAACTGCATCAACATAAATGTATACATGTCTTGAATATTGTCTTTGCAATTCTCACTGATGGGCAACACAAGATGTGCTGCCCAAATGAGCTGATGGTTAAAGGCGGTCTAAACCACCTTACACAAAAGCTGTAAAACAGCAATGCCAGGGGCAATATTCAAAGCAATAAACTGCAATGTCACTTAATTCATAATTTGCCAAACACAATCTCTAGTAAAATTATTTAATTTAACATGGTTACCCTTAAATGTGACAGTAATTTGACTGTAATGTTTCATGCTCTTTTTATATGCCTTTATTGTTTATGTTGTCCAATGAAAATGAAAAACCAAAGCTATTACATATCTAAGAGCATGTGTGCTCAAAAAATCAATATATTATACTAGCTGTGAGACCTTTGTTCTGCGGTCATTAGGTAAATAAGGTAATAGGTTCTATGTATAAGACCTTTCATGAAGCCAATATATGTAACTGACACTTTATGTGCAACCTGATTACCTGAATGATCTATTGGTCAAAGGTATAAATAATCTTTTGTGAATTGGTGTTTTGAAAACCATAAGTAAATTACTATTAGTGCTCCGAAATATATAATTTTATATTATTAACTGAACACATTTTTAGTGGCCTCTCAATTGAAATTAAATTTTTGATATGAGTTACTCAATACAAATTCATGCAAGATCAAACAAGGAGACTGCTTACAATCAAAATATCATTTTTTACAGTATATAAACAGTATATAAGCTGCCTAAGTCTCACGAGCGAAAATAAGACAAGGCTCCAGAGTTGTTTGCCCCAAATAAGCCGCACTCGAAATTCTCATAGAAACCATTAAACAATTATGGTGTCCAACATTTACGTTCTGCCGTATCTATATGCAATGTCCCTAAAGGCTAAATCCCGCCAATGTCATGACGATTTTTCAGGGATTTACAATTAAGGGTAGTGCAGGCATATGCTATCTTTTATGTAGTGATGAAATTTGAAATATCTACATTTTGTGCGCGATTGTACTTTGGATTTGACAAGAAGAATAAATTACAGAGTATTTGCGCACCACATCTCCCGCTATAAACAACAAGCTCAAAAACATACCTTAAACGTCTGGCCAAAGCCAAATGCAAAGCCAACTGAACGTCCTCCACTGTGAACATTTTTTCTCTGTTCACCGGAATTATAGAGCAAAGAAATATTTGAATATACCAAGACACAAAGACAAGCTTTTACCGCACGTTGAAGCTCATGGTGATTTGAAACTGACAATGAAATTGGAGTCATTTGAATCGTCGCGCCAAAGGAAACGCAAAACATGATTGGCTCATTATAATTAATTATATCCGTCCGCTTGTATTAGCATTTACCTCCAAAGAAAACGCAAAACATGATTGGCTCATTATAATTAATTATATCCGTCCGCTTTTATTAGCATTCCAAAGGAAACGCAAAACATGATTGGCTTATTATAATATTATTATATATATATATATATATATATATATATATATATATATATATATATATATATATATATATATATATATATACAGTCGTTATCATTAAGTTTGTCACCTGGAAATATATATAAATACCTAAATATCGATCACGTGATTGTACTGCATACGTTAATTTTATGGGAAATCGTTGGAAATCTATCTTGATAATTTCTTAAATGTCATAGTAAGGTGGACAATATTGATAATAATTAAGAAATGGGAGGCCAGTGAACAAAAAAGGGCCATGTTTAATGGTCACGTGATTGACATTTATATATTTGTATATATATTGACATGGACAACCTTAATGATAACGACTGTACACACATATATATATATAATATAATATATTATAATTATATATATATATATATTATATAATATATAATATATAATATATATATATATATATATATATAATATATTATATAATATATATATATATTTAAGTGTTAGAGACTGTTGTGAGTGTTTTTTTACAAATAAACGCACGCACTGGCCATACAATGAACGAGAAATTTTGAGTTCATTGTATGATCAGCAAGTGCGTTTATTTGTAAACAAATCACGAACATAAAGTCTCTAACACTTTTAATATACAATCTGAGTTCACTGATTGCTGCAATGATGATCCAAGGCAAAGACTATATTTATATGAGAAATTGAGATTGAAAAGACAAATATAAAAGGAAGGGAATTCAAACAGTTCAACAATTTATTATCAAATTATCTGACAAGCATAGTTTAACACAATAAAACATTTTAAATAAGCTAAGAATTAACAAAACAAAGTTTTACCAATGGGGGACTCACCGCGGGAAGCCCGCTTAGTGCAGCATGTCATTTTTTTTGTCCCTGCTTGCCATTGTAAGTAAACGTAAAATTGCAGTTTTCGAAACTTGCACTTCCAAAGTCAACAAATTTGGGGGATGTTGTCTTGGCAAAGGTGTTTTTGTAACTTATTTCATTTCTGTTGTTGTATTCGTTTTGCTGCAATGGTTGGTCCTTTGAGCCAAGTGAAGCCACTGGATTGCCCAAAATTTCCGAGCATTCCTTTTGTTGTTGTATCGTTTGTCTTTCGCAGTACACCTTAATACTTCCCTCGTTTCTGTGGCCGGAAACTTGCATTATACGATGGACAGGAATTCCAGCTCTATCCAGTAAAGTGACTGAAGTTGCCCTTATACAATGGTTTGTGTACACCTGGCTCAGTTTTGCAGCTGTTGATATTTCTTTCATCATATTTCCTAACGTGTTGACGCCAAGAGGCGCTCGATTAAACCAGATTTTTTCACTAGCAGAAAATGTTCTCTTTGGCCTCTGAAAAAGTGCTTCTTCTCCTGGGTTAAGTACCTCAATCAACCTCTTTAAATATTGAACAGGACAATGGCTGTCACCAGTCGAAAACATTTTAGGATCCGCTTCGTCCGCCTTGTCGCTAAGACCGCCAGGATGATTCTTAGTTTTCTCTTGCTCGGCCATTTCAACATACTCTAAATCATTGGCGTCTGTTTTGAAAACAAAACTGTTCTTTGTCAATTTCCTTTGGTTTTCTCGACCACTTCTACAGAAATATAAGTTTATGTTGAACCAGTTCACTCGCAATAATGATATAGGCGAATCGCTCCCAAAAACACCACTGTCATAACATTTTTGTATGTCTTCGGGTTGAATACTTGAGAGGCTGTCTCCCTAAGATCCTCCTACCGACTTACGCGTTGAAAAATATTTTCCCTTCATAATTCTGTCATTTATTGGCCTTTGTTAGTGTGTAATAAATATGCATACATCTTTTGCATTCTTATTTTATTTTTCAAGTTTTGCGATATTTTCTATTTTGTGTCTGGCATGGCTATTTTTAGACAATTTCAGACGTAAAATTACCCATTTTCAAAGGAACTCCAGATGTGCGCACGGCATAATTTGGTTTCTATTTTTGAGTCACTTGAAAGACTTACAGCTATACAACAATTTGACGGCAATGATTTGTATATATTACAGGAATTCGAATTTTTTTTTAAAAAATTCTAACGGCAATTTTGTCGTGCCGTTAAAATTGCAAAAATAGTCATCATTCAACTTTGTTTTTATCAAAAGTGCAACCAGTTATACACCCAGACCAAACTTGAAATTAAACTGCTAATACTGTTCTAAAATTCTATGGAAAAACATTTTTGGGGAAACAAACTTGTGCGCTGTGAATTTAGATAAATTATTTGCAATTATTTGCAATTTGGCGTGGCATTAAATACGCACAGAAATAATCATCTCAGTGTGTCATTGAACAAACAGCTTAATAAATCATATGTTTAAAACATTTGATCACGTTTATGTGATAATTCCGAAGAAAAAGAAGAACATTTCATGCATTTCGCTACCTATAGCATACTTTGGGAATAGATAAAAGCAATTAAGCGAGCATGTACTTTGCCTGGCAGTGGTATAATTGCATGCAATCACAAAAATCATTCGCAGTTATGTTATAAGGGCTTTTTATATATTTGTCCAGTTTTATCGCTTTAATATATTTATTGCTGTAGTTTATTCAGCATATGTAATCGCTCTTAACGTACATGCACAGCCACAGGCATGCTGTAGTCGGAAATTTCATGCGCTTTGAAATAAATTCACTAAACTTACCGGTCCAGGTAAATCCATTATCCTGTCACATAAATATTTGCTTTCGCCGTCGCCGGGTAAATGTTCCTATACAGCGATTTGTACAGTAATTAACTTGGTTTCTAATGCGTTTCCAGATTTATTTAGTGTCAATTAAAGAGTTACAGGTACATCCAGCAAGCATATCTCTAACTTTCTCAATCAGTGAGGATTTGAGGTTCTTTGACTTGAAAGGTAATTCGAACTCTTTGCAGATAGATTTCAGCACTTTAACGTTGAAAATTTTAAGTTTATCCTTCTTGAAATAGTCGCAGAGGTTGTACACATCATAGACAATGGGATGTTGTAAACCTACTCGTTCAAGAATGCTGTCAACAAGCTCTTGATCGCAAATATCTTGTGCAATTGCTACTAAATCTTCGTCTTCAGAGCTTTCTAATTCAGACATCAAAACCCGCGCCTTTTCATTCCCGTGCTTCTTCCGGGCAGCTGATAATCGAGAAAAGAAATTTTTAATCTGAGGTGCTGTCAGCCATTCATCTCGAGTGAAACGTTTTTCGTTCTTCTCGTTTCTTGCACTTCGCATATCATTTTCCACATCTGACGGATTGCTCTTCATCCCGGTGATTTCACCTAAATCAAATTTATCTGTCAGGTAGTCTCTCACATTTTGGCTAAAACGTATGCTTCCAGTTCTGGACTTACTCAGTGCCCAACCCATACTGTTCTCACAAGCGTTTTGATCTGACGAAACTGCACCCATTAACTCAACAACGTCAGCGTTCTTGTTTTTCTTTCTGCAGTCGATAGTCAGAAATTTTTCTGCCCAATCCCTTCTTAACTGGTCATACAACGATTCACTTAGAACTGTGTTTTCGTGCTTCCCTACGTCTAAATGAAGTTCAAGATCTTCAAAACGTCGGAAAACCTTCCCACAACCAACGATACTACATTCGAATAGCCCTTCTTCAGTATTACGCCGCTCATTTGGCCTAACTGGCCTACTTTCTCCCCTAGAAATTCTTCTTCTTGTTGAATATTAGTACTCATTTGTGGATTTATCAAAAAATCTTTGAAAGGAAGCAATTTTCCTTCACCAATTCCAAAGGCTTTCCACACCCTTATACCTGTGTCTTCGAACTCAATGTTATGGTACGCACTAATACCGTCAATGTTCTTTACTTTGATTGTCATGGAAGAACAATCTATTCGGTTTACTGAGGCGGTGGTTCCACAAACTGGGCGTTCAAGTAATGCTCTCCTCATGTCGCTGGCTGTCAAAATGTCATGTCCTTCATTGCAGTATTTCTGTATTGCATGTTTCATTGGACAAAGAATTCGGTCACAGACATCTTTGCCATGCTGTGGCTCCGAAAAATCATAACGCATGATCTTAATGCCTATTCTTTGACCTAAATCTTTCAGAGAAGCTGGAAGAAAGTTGTTATGATAACACCCAGCTTCATCTGAACGCAAATACACCTTGGATATCTTGCCATTACTCTGATGCAGAACTTGAAGAAGATTTTCTAGGACAGACAAGACGGAGTACCAGTCTTGAGTGCACGTGTCCATCAAATGCGCATAAGTACACACTTCCAGCTGACTTGTTTCTACATTTTTAGTAATAACGCTACTCACGTGCCAACTCATTCCCCGCTTTGCGTACCACTCGGATTGTTTTTCCCTGAAACGACGCTGCGTAAATTTCATCGCCCAGTCCATTACAATGAGCGCGGAACTCTCCTCCAGAATTTCAAGAGCGTTTTGCTTGGCCATTTCTTGGTTACAGGAGCGAAGAATGTGACATTTCCATTTGAGAATGTTTTCTTTGCATTTACTGAAATCGTGCATGTAGTCTCCTCTTTGCTCGTTAGAATACATGGCGCTTGAATGAGTTTGAATAGTGTTCTCAATCTCACTAAGGACAAATTTGAACTCTTCACATCTGTCGCAGAAAAGATTATGTTCATGACTGCAAGATTTTTGAAAACAAGTCAGTTTTGAATCGCTCAACGCAAAACTTCTGCAATGATCTGGGCATGGACTATGTTCTTTGCAATGCACACTGTAATCGGTCCTGAGATATAGTATGGCGTTATTTAATTTTCTTAGGGAACTCTCAACCCATGACTTTGTTACACCTAGACCCTCCATTTCAATAACGATTTTCCTTAATTTCTCAAATGCATTTGAACCTTCCGCAGCAATATTATCGATGCCTTGTAACGATTTTCTCTCTGACGCTTCCCTGACTTCTAACACTCTAAACAACGTAGCCCGACTGAGCGGTTCCACCTCCTCTTCTTCACAGTGTTTGAAGTATTGTTGAATTAGTGTTGATCTGGTTACATTCCGAATGATGTTGGGCATGGTTAACGTTTGTCCACAATCGAGTTTGAGCTTTCGTGTTCCATATGCTACATCTTGGTAGAAATACGGTCTGTTTGAAAAGGCAATGAAATGATCAAGTTTTGTTCTATCAATTCTGACTCGTGAATGCCTTTGTGTCTCTATTATGTTTCCAGGGCCATTTTGCTGGGCGTGAAGTCTGGCTTTTCTGATCTGCCACATAGTAACTTTTGCATAAGGCTCGTGTAATTTCATTAGTGTTTGCGCAGGATAATTATGCGCGTAGATACTCAAAATCTGTAGTTTTAGATTTCGTGTAGTAGCATTCTTGTATGCAGTCATAAGAGCTGCAAGTTCTTCGGAGACATGAATATCACTTGTAGAATTCATAGCTTGAAAAAGCTCTTCGCCAGCGTTTGGAGCAATCACTTCACATATCACTTGGCTTGCTTCGCTTGCCTTTTCGATGCACGCTTCTTTCTCACTTTGTGTAGTTTCATCCCAGCTGCTAGTTAGTTGAAATGACAATGGTGAAATTTCTTTGAAAGACGTTAAACTTGCCAGATGAGACATAGATTCGTTGTAGACATCAGTTGTCGAATGGCTAGATTGGTTATCATAACTTGAAGAGGAGTAGTTTAGTAAAGTGGCATTGCTAGGTGTCCACATGTCAGTCGCATCTGGACTAGCCAAAGTAGTTGAAGGAGAAATAGTTCCAGAAAGACATGGCGATAGTGATGTCATTTCCAGTCTGTGGATAAAAACGTGAAAGGATTATAATACCATCATAAAAAACAATGGTAAACAAACAACTTTTCTGTGGTGTTTTTAAACACAGCTGAAAAGGGTGAAATATAATGCGGTATATAGTCATTATGCATACTGTTTGCTTATAATATGAAGATGTATGAATCCACATAAACAGAAAATTGCACTTACTGGTCTGTGATAGCATTTACAGACTCGGTACCAGTCCTCAGCCTGACCCATTCACTTTCTTTACTCATTTTTTCGTCATGCTTTCCTCTACAATCCCGGCATATTGCTAAAAATAGAGACAGGTTCAAGATGTTTTGTCCAAGAAAAAAATCGAAGAAATGATTCCAAGACAAGAATAAGTACTTACGAGATCCGATAGGTACTGTTTTCCCAAAGAGTAAATGTGCGTCTTTAGTAAGTTGTAGTGTTATAACATGATTCCCCGTCACAGCAGAGTTTGATCCCGTATGAAGTGGATATTGGCAAACACGTGATGGACGCCAGAATTTTCCCAAATTATAGCGATGGTTAAGGCAAATTCTCATATGTTGTAGTTGCTCATGGGAGATCTCAAACACTCCACAACGCAATAAAATAAGCTCATACTCGCAAAGTTTTTCTCTTGACAGATGGCATCTGGACAGGTGAGTGCTCACATCATCCGAACATTCAAGGACATTAACACAGTCAGATTTCCCCCGCAAAGTTCCACATTTAAAATCAAAATAATCGGACAGGAAACAAGGCAAATCCATTGCGGTTTAAAAGTTATATAGTAGTTTATGTTGAATTCACTGAATGTACGCTATATTAATACTTTACACATGCGTTTCTAAAAACAGAATGATGTAATATCAGTCTAAAAATAACACAGCACATTTGAATAGCTACCTTGGGGGAAAACCCGCCTTACCGTCGGCTGTAAATTTTGTTATTTCTTTGCCTCCGACAATTTTTGAATGTTATTTTATTTTCACAAGAGTGATTTTACGCTGAATAAACTACAGCAATAAATATATTTGATAAAACTAGATAAATATATAGAAAACCCTTTTAATTGATATTTTTATTGACCAACTACCAATAAAGGATTACGCGCTTGCATGTTTTATCTATTTCGAAAGTATGCTAGTGAAAGCAAATATTGTTTTATTTCATAGGAATTATCAAATAGTTGTGAGCAGATGTTTTGAACATATAGTTGAAGCTGTTTGTTCAATGACACACTGAGATGATTATTTCTGAGCGTTTAATGCCAACGTCAAAATTGCAAATAATTTATTTAAATTCACAGCGCATCAATTTGTTTCCCCAAAAAATGTTTTTCCACAGAGTTATAGAACAGTATTAGTAGTTTAATTTCAAGTTTTGTCTGGGTGTATAACTGGTTGCACTTTTGATAAAAACAAAGTTGAATGATGACTATTTTTGCAATTTTAACGGCACGACAAAATTGCCGTTAGAATTTTTTAAAAAAAAATTCGAATTCCTGTAATATATACAAATCATTGCCGTCAAATTGTTGTATAGCTGTAAGTCTTTTAAGTGACTCAAAAATAGAAACCAAATTATGCCGTGCGCACATCTGGAGTTCCTCTGAAAATGGGTAATTTTACGTCTGAAATTGTCTAAAAATAGCTATGCCAGACACAAAATAGAAAATATCGCAAAACTTGAAAAATAAAATAAGAATGCAAAAGATGTATGCATATTTATTACACACTAACAAAGGCCAATAAATGACAGAATTATGAAGGGAAAATATTTTTCAACGCGTAAGTCGGTAGGAGGATCTTAGGGAGACAGCCTCTTGAGTGATGTTTCACTTTGGACGACCCATCCTCCTTAATTTTCTTTAGCTTTGCGTTTAAAGACCTATTTGCTGTTTTAAAAACAGGATCAGTTATGATTGAAAACGTCTTTCCTACTGTCTCTGAGGATAAATATCGGTTGATTCCTGCTCTCACAGCGACATGAGCTGAACGACTATAGTCTTTCCCGTCGCTTTGTTTCAGTTCTTGATAAAACTTGGTTAGTCGTTCTGCCAGTGTCTCTTTGCTTAAACATTCCAAGTACTCAGTAGGATATCTTACTTGCAGCCATTCTTCAAATAAAAAACGCCATAAATAAGTTTTTCACAAACGTAAATGTGAATTGTCAAAATGTTCAGGGCAAACAAGAAGCAATTATTGTGTTTTACAATTACCTTTTAAGATGGATACACTCCATTTTGTTTGATTTTTGGTACTACCCGGTATAGAATCATCGATAATTTGCTGAATTTCTTCGTCGTTCACTTCGGAAAATCTTGGCGTTGAACCAGCTTCGTTCATGCGGGCTGCCATTTTTGAATAAAATCAATAAACCACGATTATCGTGGGTTATTGCGAATAAACCACGATTTTCATGGGTTATTGCCAATAAATTAGGATTTCCATGATCTGTCGCTAGGCAACAAGAAACCACGTGATCGATTTTGACCAATCGCGTGCTTAGATTTAGGCCAGTGCACGAAGATTGTATATTAAATATATACATATATATATATATATATATATATATATATATATAATATATATATATATATATATATAATATATATATATATATATATATATATATATATATATATATATATATATATATATATATATATATATAAATATATATATATATATATATATATATATATATTTAATTTGTGGTATGATGTGATATTAATGTATGAACCAATAATGCTCTTGGCCTTGTTAATAGCTTAGCCGTCAAAATAAGGCCCAAATACTGGAAAGACATATGTGGCCGACATAGTTTCGTAGTAAAAGTAAAATTTACTCTTTTTTTTCAGTAAAGAATACGTAATTTTTTTAGTAACTGATACACGTTGTATTTACTCAAAATTTTAAGTAAATTTTACACGTTGTGCATAATTCATGATTTGAGTAAATGCTGCGTTTACTCAGGAAAAGAGTAAAACTTTACATTTACCCAAATTTTGTGAGTATTTGAATCTCCTGCGTAAGCTTGAACAAACTTTACTCATCAATTTACTCATAGTTGAGTAAATAGTGCGCAAAACTTCGAGTCAAAGTTATTCTAACACTTTACTCAACATTTTGAGTTTTCGTTTACTCGCAAGAGAGAGTAAAGTTTCTCTTTACCGAATGAGGAGTAAAATTTACTCAAATTATTGAGTAATCGGTAAAATTACTCAAAAATTGAGTAATATTTACTCAAATGAGAAAATGTAAGCTTCAACAAAATAATTCCCTTACCTGGGCAGGGTTTAGCTAAACAAGGTCTGTATACGATTGATTCTCCGATGTTACTACAGTTTTTTCCATCAAACTTTGGCTCAGGATTGTTGCAAACTCGTTGCCATGTTTCAAAACCTTCACCGCAACTTACATTACAACTATTTATTAATGACAGGTTGCCAAAATTACCGTCAACTAAACAAAATAACATAACGTATTGGTGTTGAATACGAACAACTTTTTATACCCTAAAAAAACAAACGTGACACATTGTTATACCGCTACTTCTTTCGGAAGTTTAATCCGTACGTTGAAAAAAAGTGTATTGAAAACAACACATCTATATTTCCACCTTTCACATGTGCATGGGAAACGAAGATGAACTTCTTCAAACATGTGAAACAAACCCATAATACCTGGTGTACACATAGGGATATCACAGTACTCCCATCTCTTGCTCCTCTCGGCGGTAAAACACCAAGGTCGTTGTCCTGAGTTTTTGGGATTACGACAGTAATTCTTGGCGTTATTTAATTCTGGATATGTGGTGTTCATGGTATGACGATGTGGACATTGTTCCGTCCATGACTGACACGGAATACCGGAGGCTGTCACTGATATATTGCCATTGTAATTGCTTCCACTTAAGTAAAGGCAATCTGGGTAAAAGGATACACATATTCAAAAGTGTTCAGGTTCAATTGGGCACAAGCCGCTTGAACGGTACAGATCAACAAAAAGTGTACTAACACCACTGTATAAGAATGGATGGCATCAAATTAGAATCAGGTATTTTATGTTAACAATGAGTTTAATAAGCTAAAACAACTGGCGTCTTTAAGCAAAGTGAAAATCTGCTAATGATTCAGCGTAGAATATAATATACCAGAAGTGCTCTTGGAACAACATTCCGCTAATAATGTGTTGTATTGTGCTTATAGTACTTCTGCACAGACGTCAGAAATTTCCGCGTTTGGGAAACGAAATATTAAATTATATCTGTTCCATTTGGTGAAGTAAAATGAAAATAATTATTGCATACATTTTTCCACACTTACCCAAATTTCCTGTCGATTCAATTTCTCTGGGTGTATCTACGGAATGTGCAATTTAGAAAAATTGAGAATACATGCCGCAGAGTCATTGAGTAAGTAAAATTTTGCTCTGGCTTGAAAATGATTAAGTTTCAAAGGCCCTGTTACATGGTGCATTTTTTTTTGCAATTTGAAACGCAATTCTACTTTTGAATGATGTAGACGCTTCATTAGTTTACATCCCTCAAAAGTTGAACTGCATTGCAAGTTTCAAGAGGGTTTGCGCCGTATAACAGGGCAATAAGTGAAAATTAAAAATCGGCTGTACATATAAGAAAAGATTCGTCCACAGACTTTTTCATTTTTAAAAGACGGTTTGTAACATTTAATAGGCTTTTATTATAATAAAAGCTTTACAAGCATATTTAATGCAACAGTCTGGTGGAAGCTTCCACAAAGCTTCCTTCGAGCAAGGACCAGGTTTGTAACAATAACTTAATTAGCACTATAGGTAATAATCAAAGCTTTGATTACATAATTTTTTTAAAAAATTATAATGAACTTTTTAGGAGCTGAAACAACTGTTTCTAATGTGGGTATCGAGGAGTATATGGGAGCAGTTGACAATGAAATTACTGGCCAAACCAAAGTTATTGTGTAAGTATTTTAGTTTGCATTTTATACCCAAACAGTTGAATTGTCCTTAGATGCACTTTTTAACACATTGGTATTCCAACTTTCTTGCAGCTTATCATGGGTCAAGGTATTTGGCACCCGCTATGCTGAAGGATGTGTCATAGTCACTTCTTTAAATTATGGACAACCATCCTTTGGTAGGATTGATAAGGTTTTTTTGTTTTGGGGACAGTAATATTCCAGTACCATTGTCTCCAGCTGATGGAATATTCAGAAAATTTGAATGCCTATGAGGTTTTGCCACTATATGATAAACAATTTATAAAACAGAGAGATTTACAAGATTATCATCCCCTCGGTATTCATCAAGGTTTTGGAAAAAATGCAAGAAAATGTTTTGTCATCTTGCGTTATAGGGTACACATCTTACAGTAATTTAGGAACTGGATTTAGAACAATTGTGTAAATATGTATATATTCAAATTTGTTAATGTGTTAAAAGTGCAACCTAAAAAGAAAAATTCCATGCATGACCAAATTGTGTATTGAATATTATTCCATTCAGTAAGAACATCTAACCCTCTACCATCCCCAGACAAGGTAAATTCATAGAAGACTGATAGGGCACACACACAAGTAGACACATCAAATCAGCTGAACAGTATCTTTTGATGTTTAGCAAGCGCAAATACTATAGCATAAGATAATTTCTAATACTTTTCTTTTAATTTTGGTGTTAATTTGTTTACATACTCCTGACATAAACCTGCTGTTGCATATGTACGCTCCAGTCTTGGATCTTAATTGATTCTATTGCACTGACAATGTCAATTTTCTTTTCTTCAGTCTCAGTCTCATTAGCAACGGTGTCACTTGTGTCATACTCATCCATCTGATCATATTCCTCAACCACTCTCCTCCTTTTTTTTGTTTTTTTTTCTTTTTTTCTTTTTCTGCTCACATGTTTCCTCTTTAAAGATGCATTTGCTTCTGAAATATTTGCAATCATTCAGTTCAGATGAGCTCATGCTCAGGAGTATTTAAGAAAATTTTATATTAACTTTAATAATACATTGTCATTGTCTGAAGTTTGGTTTTTTAATTAAATATATTTTATAAGCTTAAGCAACCCATATATATCATAAACATATATATGGGTTGCTTCCTTAACTGGAAGCGCTTGATAATTCAGAATTACATTACAGCCTGAGCCTGGCCTAGGCCTGGAAAATGAGTTGGCTGAAATTCTTCCCCTAAAAAATGAAACAGCTGCTGACCTTGTACGTTGGCGTCTTCAACGTTTAGTAAACACTCTTCGTTTGACTATAAAAAAACCAAAAGACTATAATGGGCGCCATAATAAGAGAAAAGATTAATAATTCTATTAATTCATGAACTCACCTCTGATTTATTTGCCATCTTTGAATAACAATACCACGTGTTCAGATTCAGGTCATGTTGACAAATTGCCGAAAAATTTCTCGCGTACAAATTACACGAAAATTGAGCCGCATCAATCTTTCTTACTCATTAGAAGAGTAAAAAATCCTTTTTACGCGCAATATTGAGTAAAGATATTTTACTTAAACTTTGAGTAAACAAAAGTTTCGCCGCTACTCCTTATAATGAGTAGAAATTACTCCAACAAGATAAGTCGAATTTTTGAGTTATTCTTACTCAAATAAAGGAGTAAAATTCATCTTACTCAAGCAGTGAGTATATTTAACTCAAATATTTGCGTAATATTAGCAAATACTCAATAATTGAGTAAGATTTACTCATGAAGCTATAGCTTCTGACTAGAGAAAAATCATCCAGAAAAATATTTTCGTTGAGTTGAACAAAATAAAGAAGAAAGGAAAAAGATAAAAGTTTTAAAGCACAAAATTGATTGGTTTTTCTTACTTTACCCGCCTATGTAACTTCGTATTTCAAAGAGTTACGTTTTAGAATTCACGTAAATAATCAAACACTTTATAATGACGTGCACTGTAGTGTACAATATAAATTACCTGTTAAGTTTTCAAAATCTTCGTACCAGCATTCTGGGGAGTCACCAGCATTCCTGTATGGTTGTAGCTCCCCCCGGAGCAGTTTCTTCTTTTTCGGTGAGCGAATTATCTCATATGTTATAATTTTTTCCGCTATTTCATGACATAAATGTTTAGCAGCATTATACGATTCGCGGCAAACTTTCTGCTCTTGATATTCGCTCTGCGTTCGGTCACAAATCGGAAAATTGAAATGACAATAGATTACACTAAGGACGTAAAGACATTTTCGTATTTCGTTGATATTCATATTAAGAAAAAATTCTAATTTTGAGTCGCCCAGCCTTTTGATATCATCTTCAAGCCCAATAATATTGTCGTTTTTACGAATTTGATAAGACGGAGTACTATAGACGTACTTTGGTAACAAGATACCATGATTTTCACAATAAGGCCGGGTAAAATTTACCAAAGGGTAACAGGAACTTGAATTGAGTATCGGCTCAGCTTCGGCAGGAATACATGTTCTAAACAACAAACGATCGATCTTTGAATATTTTTCTTGGGACATGATAGCTCTGACTTATAACACGGTTTGCACATAATAGCAGCAGGTTAGGGTGTAGATGTAATTGTCAACAAGACTACTATAAACTGGCTCTCTTTCAATAAAACTGGCCTTTACGTTTATGTTACCATTAACATGCACTTACAGTAAGTTGGAAAAAACAAAATAACTTTTACCTGTTGCTAACGCTCTCCTGAAAACGATGTTGAACTACAATTAAGTAGATATAGAAACATAACCGTATTGCATGATTTCTCTGCAATTCAAGCCAGGTAAAAGTACTAATAAGCATTTTATAAGAAAAAGAATTCTGGCAAAATCATGGGTATGAAGATGTAATCTATAGTAACGGTTATGGAACCATGTTAGATATGCTAGTTTTTATTTTTGCAATCACGGATTCTCTTGGTGATGTGCATATCATGCAAAGGCAGCTTTCAACACTATATTATAACATGGGCTATCTTTAAAACCAGGAACAGGGAATCGAGGAAGGATACGGGGAAGTGAATGGGGAGCGATAAAACAAGGAATGGGAAAAGCTGGAAACTTTAAACAAGGAATGACAAAAGGCGGAATCTTTAAAAGAGGAATGAGAAAAAACGGAGTCTTTAAAACAAGGAACGAGAAAAGCCAGAATCTTTAAAACAAGGAACGAGAAAAGCCGGAAGCTTTAAAACAGGGAATGAGAAAAGCTGGAATCTTCAGTTAAAACAAAGAATGAGAAAAGCCGGAACCTTAAAAACAAGGAATGGGAAAAGCAGTAATCTTTAAAACAAGGAACGAGAAAAATCGGAATCTTTAAAGCAAGGAATGAGAAATTTTCGATTTTTGTATGCGTTTGTATTACGGCTGGAAGTTTGTAACTAACGTAACAGGGTTTGTAATACGGTTTGCAAATTACTTTTACCTGTTTCTCGGACCAGTTTTATCGAAAGAGAGCCAGTTTATACTTGCCGACGATTACATATACACTCTAACCTGCTGCTATCATGTGCAAACCGGGTTACAAACCATGTTGCATTAGTTACAAACTTCCGGCCGTAAAACAAAAGCATACAAATTAGTTACACAATTTCCGCGCGTAATACAAAATATGCCAATCTAGCATGACTATATTATCCGTATTTTACCCAATTTCGCAGCCAAACTTAGCATTTGCACTAATTCAAGTACGCCCTATTCTTTTATCTGGCATATGGAACATAAACTGAATTATTTTGGGGGGGAAGGAATATATAATACATATATAATTATGCAAACGATGAAACGAACACAAGGTTCATAAATCCGCTCCGGTGCTGTGTAAACGTATAGCTCCGTTTTGATACTTTTTTGCACCGTTTTCAGACCGATACGGAGTAGTGTATGTAGTGTACTGATATTGTACGTATTTAAGTCACGTGGTTAATCTAGTAACCCGGATGACCACGAGGGATTTAGGGTCTTTGGGAACGAGCTGACTAGGCGTGTAGCATGTAAGATATGTACTAAATAAAGACTAAGGAAAACCTCTAGAGTGTAAACGTAGCCTAAAGGCTGTTTCACACTTAGTACGCGTTTTTTATACGCACTTACACGTACAGATAATTTTAAATGCTTTAAAATGTTATTATTTAACATCTATCGCAACTAATGCATACTAAAATATGTAGAAAACTAAGTTATTTGTGATGATGCCGTGAATAAATCCTGGGAGGCGGGAATTCAGGACACCTGGCACATCAGACGACGGGAGTAATGGAGATTTATGTCACGAATACAACAAGGATATAAAGCAACATGTCATCAGCCTCGTACCCGGGCGCTTTATTGGAAAACATAAAGGCTGCATTCAGCGTAATATAGAGATCTGTGGCTGAGATGTGCGAGCGCGCAGGAGCCACAGATCTCTATATTACGCTGAATGCAGCCTTTATGTTTCCCAATAAAGCGCCTGGGTACGAGGCTGACATGTCATTCAAACATTGAATTAGCAACGAAACTTGTAGAACTCAGAGGAGCTCGGGACAAATTCGACAAAACGGAAAAATATTAATGGCGGCGAAAGAGCTTGCGATTAAGAGACATGTCGAGACATTGAGAGAGATAGTAAACGAAGCCAACAAGCTAGTACGAAAAATCGAGGCAGAGAAAATTACAGCCAAACAAGGAAGCGACGAGACTGATGCATGGATCGAGGAAATTGAAAGAGAGCTTAACGAGGGCGATGAGAAAATAAGTATTTTGGAACAGTGGTTGAATGAAACGCGAGAGAAACGAGAATATAGCGATCACAAAAAGAAAATGGATTTTGAAATTGAACTTCACGATGGCAAGATGAAATTACAAGCTCAGCAGATTGACGAACCGTCAAAGAACAGACGTCAGATGAGATTTCTACCCCAAAAATGCAAAACTGCGGAAACTGACAATCACAGTATTTAATTGATCGTATAGAGACTGGCAGAGATTTGGGGGGCAGTTTTCGGATAGAATTGACAAAACTAATATATCCCCTGTTGCAAAACTCACTTATTTGAGGGAGTTCTTATGCGACAAATTCAAACGTGCGATCGAGGCTCTTCCATTTAATGTGGAGGGCTACAACAGAGTGGTTTCAATTCTCAAGGATAGACTTGACAAGGAAAGCGAGATAGTAAAAACGTATGTAAAAGAGATCCTTGAGCTTCCACGTACAGCAACATCAAGTCCTGAAGGGATGTATGAATTCTATAAGAAGTTACCATATTGTTTACATTCACTTGAGACTATGAAAAAGTTGGACGCTGTGAATGGAACTGTTGCCATGGCATTGGATAAACTACCAAACATACGGGATGACCTAGTATGAGGTGATTCTGGTTGGGAAAACTGGACCTATGTTCAACTCAACGAAGCATTGCCACTTTGGACTCGAAGGAATCCTGTCAGTGAAGCACAGAAACCAGATGATTGGAAGAAGATTGTGGTGTAACCAAATCAGATGGTCATGAGATAAAGAAGACAGCTCATGCTGGGGGGGATAATTGAATTATCTATCCAATAGTGCTAGTGGACGTGGATGGGATTATAACACACGCACTGCTCGATACTGCAGCTGGAAGCAGTCATGCCTCAGGCTGTTAAAATAAAACGAATTGAAATGATGTTAGGATCTACCACCATTAGAGTAGAAGTTTATGCAGCCCGCATAAAATCATTAGATCAGAAATTTGAGCTTGATATTGAAATGTCGAAAGTCAATAAGCCTGAACTAATGAAACTCAATCCAAATTATGCCCGCTTGTTAGAGAGATGCAAACATTTGAATGGTTCAAAATTTGAAGTGTTACCTGCAATGCTTGAATTGAAGATCGTTGCAAGAATCAGTACAGTACAACTGCCATCAATACAACGGCGCATGGCGTACATCAAAACCATTTAGTTCCCGTTTATCAGTTTATTTATCTTCACCGATATAGCCAGGCAATTAAACTTCACAACAAGTCCGCGAGTACAACCCTTTTCAGCCAAGTTGGGTCTACCTATACAATATGTTGTAGGCTTACTTTTCGACCGTTGTATGCGTCTACCGCAATAGTTTTCTCTCTATAATTGGGCATGATTTCCGGATGGGGATTTTTTTATTTACACTTGAATGACGTATATTTGATAAAGATTATTATAGTTGACACAAGTCGGCGAGGCTACTTCCATGTGCAAATATTCAATCTCTTCGAACCACAGGGGCGAAGACTGTAATCTGCAAAGTTTTTAAAGCAAATTCCCAAGTGAAATGTCAGATAGGCTCGTGAATTACCAAAATTTAAACTGCGATCAGTTTCTCTTGGTTTGCTGAAGGGGTTCTAGTTGGCAAGTGTAGTGTTACTCCATGATAACATATCATATGTCACGTCCTGTCAAATCTGGACCACAGGATCGACGACAGGATCTTTTCGTTGTTACGCAACTTGGGCCGGTTGTATGAAAGCCGGTTAGCGCTATCCACTGGATAGTTTTTTTTCAATAGCTTTAAAATTGCCTGTTGCTAGGTATAGACCAATTGCGAAATTTAGTAACCGCTTTTTGAGGATGGATTTGTTGTCGAAGGATACGGTGGTGCTCCTTTCCTGAAAAACGGTGATTCAGGTTCTCTTGTGTTCTTTCGTGATGAAAAAAATGCGAAGCAAGTATTTGCTTATGGTGTTTGCGAAGTGAGTGCTGACTTATTACCAAAGAAAGGTTTCGCCTTCCCATCGCAAGAACTTGCTTCAAAAAAACAGGCGGAAGAAACAAGTTTCAGCCAACAACAGGAAGAGGTGTGTTCCGAACAACTCAACCCAGCAGTCACGACATCGCGGGAGCATGCCGTTTCAAAACAGCACATCACAGTACCCTCGACATCACTGGAACAAGCCTCGCCGAGGCATAACGGAACAAAGATTTCTACCGCGCCCGATCATACCTCCCAAGAACAAACAATTAGTTCCAGTGATTGTGAAAGCGGCAGCAGTAGCCCTTGGAGTGAAGACAGCGATGACGGAGGAATTGTGTTCCAAGAGGAGAAAAATGGGTTATATATCTGTTTACCATTATACACTGCATTGGAGAAACTTGAGCTTTTAGAAGCAGCGTGTTTTAAAGATTGTGCTAATAGCCGGTAATAATAGGAGCTCCTAACTTCAGAGATTATTGAAAATATAACGAGTCAAATATACAGCTTCTTTCAAACTTCAGGTGTTTTAAAAACAACTCACATTGTTGTGCTCGACCTATATACGTAGCTTTTAAAAATAAAGCAAATAGCGTTCTTAGTTTCTAGAAGAAAACAATTTGAAACTTAGGAAAAACGTCGCTCTTTTCATGCGCCGAACCTAATGCAAAGGAGCTCAACCAAAGACTTTAGTTCATTTTCATTAGGTTCGAATTCGGTGCATGAAAAGAGGGACGTTTGACCTAGACCTTAGTTCCTATTATAATTAGAGCACGCCCAATTCAGCCGTTTAGAGAGCCGTAGCTCCCAACACTTCGGAGATAGGCAAACAATTGGGCTAACGAGATTTGTCTTGAGTAAAATGTGTGAATTGATGGATAATAGCGGTAATGACGTCATATTTCTGAGAATTGGTTAATATATGTGGCACGTTTCTTCTCTTTTAGCAAAAATCTCCTTCCAAAAGTCCAAAACCTTAAATCATTGTATATTTATCTATTTTATTGCCCACAGGTTAGAATAATAATAAGGTATACATGTCCATATGTTAGTCTAGTTTAATACATTGTTATTTTTTTATCAAATATTGCGCACTTAAGAAATGTATTAATTAGCTCGTAAACCATATTCTTGCATGGAATGTTTCAAGAGTTCAGAAAAGTGCGCGAAACAGGAGCCGAAAGTGAGTGATTTTGCGAGCTTTTCCTAATTCTCCCAACATTCCCAAGTGTTTGGACCAGGCCATCCGAACACATGCAGAAGCCATTAAGTAATTGTTTTATAAAATAACAACAAGGTAGTGTCAGAGACTAAACAATAGATACAGAACTGGAACCAGTGTACTCACATTTTTATGCGCATGCTTGGCAAGTGCCATAGATTTAAAGTAGAAACAATTCTGCAATTCATCTTAAGTGTGTAAAATGCAATATAGATGACGATATTGTAAAACTCGAGCATGCGCAATTGGTCACTTTTAACTCACGTGCACTAAAAAAAGCAGGTACAAAACAGCTCTGTATCGTTTCCTTTCTCTGCGGTAGTGTTCCAAGCATAGAGATTATAAATAACACTAGAGGAGGCATTGGTATCGAAAACATCAGTCGAAAAAGGGAGCGCGATAATGGAGGGCAAATTCAAGTGCCGGTGCAATGCTCTTGTCAGCTACCTCTGTAGCTCAGTGGCAAGAGCATTGCACCGGCATTGCAAAAGCGTACGTACGATTACTGCCGGAGGACATATAGTTGACACTGCTAATCACTGAGCTCCATTTCACCTGAAGTGACGCTTGTCATATAATAACACCCTTTAAAACCTCTAGAATTTACTTACATCGAGTGAATGCCAAAAATCATAATCGATTTACCCTTAACCATTCCCGGCATTACCAAATTACACATGCATTAAATAAACACGCTTGCTCTTGCCATCTACCTCTGCAGCTCAGTAGGCAGTCGACGATTCACGACGTTGCCAGCTCAACGACGCGCTTGCGAAACAAAGAAACTCAACACGCGAGAAAATAGGTATGCATAATTTGTGGTCCCACGATAGCGTTGCCATCCCAGCGACGCCTTGAAATAAGGCAATTTCACGGCCTCTCGACGACATAAAGCAGCTGCAACGTGTTAGCTGTTTGATAGCTTATATGAAACTGCAATATCAGCTAGACATCAGAGGTTCTGAGCATTATTGAGATGTTTGTATGAATATTTCAAAGCCCTGGCAGCATAATTAATTTCTCGTAGCCTTTTTCCAGCAAATTAATTGACTAGCGTCGTCGAGCTAACCGCGTCGTAGATCGTAAACTCCCTAGTGGCAAGAGCATCGCACCGGCATCGCAAATGCGTAAATTTGATTCTTGCCGGAAGAACTGTAGTTGACGCGTTTTTCCCTTCAACTGTTCATTAAAATGAAAGGTTCGTTAAAATGAAAGGGCAACTTTGGTTGTTTACCATTTACATGGAAATTCCAGTGATTCCATATGGAAAATAAATGGAAAAAGCATATTTCGAAGGCTCAACCAGAAATTTTCCGGAATAAACGGCTTGTTTGAAAAGGTTGTCCTCTCATACCGATTGGGAAGTTTCAAGCGGTTAATTCTGTCCGTCTCAATTTTTTTTACCACTTCCAGGCTCCTCACGATTAAATTTACGCGGTAATTTAAAAAATCAATGTATCGTTTCAGTGCAATTCATACCTCTTCAGCACTGGAGACCTTCCTTTACTGGTACAATACGATTGCGTGGCAATGAACGTGGTAAGTAAAGTAATTCTAACGAATTTGTTTTTAAGTTTGCTTCCTTTTACAACAGAAATGACACCATTGACTTAAAATAAAGATGTCAAAAATTAAAGCCGTTATCTTGGAATTGTTAAATACTCAATGGATTCCGGTATAAATGGAAAGCGCATAATCCGAATGGGATTTTTAACAAATATTTTGCTTACCATTAGCACAATTTCAAACCGGATAGGTTTCCCATGTAAATGGTAAACAACCTTTGTTCCCCTTGTCCCTGCTAGCAAAAGGCAAGGGGGCAGCTGCCCCTCCTGCCCCAACTGCTTCGGCATCCCGGGTTGAATATGCGAGACAAAAATTACAAGAAAACTACACTGATGTTTATAAAGAATATGCAAATAAAAAAACATACTAAGCTACTGTGACGAAGTAAATTTTATGATCGGTCATGAGCAAAGTTAAAAAACCCAGCACGACTTCCAGGGAAGAGAGACAGATGTCCTGTAATTATTAAGCAATCTCGGTTGTGGGACAGTTAGCAATTTCTGTAGGTAATATGACAGGTGAGGGTCGTTCTGGAGTGTCGTAAAGTTCTGTCCCATTTCCCTCTTGTACCGTATTTGTTTTTAAGCACAAATCGTCGTACGGAACGAAAACATTTTTGACATGACGTCCCAGGACGTCATAAACATGCTTGCCAGACTCATCAACATTTCCCCATGCGTTTCGAAGCCATTCAACCGCCAATGGTGGAAATAGTTGGAGTCTGTCATACCAAGATCTCTGCGAAGAATGTGTGTTGACATAATCTCTTCTCCACAGCACAACACCACGCGAATGTTGTGGAATCGGATTTCCATCAGGTGTAAGATTGCCGTACTCTGGAGGGCGGTTCTCTGGAGTTGCGGAATGTGAAGAGTCTATGAGGATTAAAAAAATGCTAATACCAATTTACCAAACTTTTTACCTCTTTTTCCTACCATGCTTGGTGATTGCAACGCTGGCGTCGTTGAAACTCAATAGGAAACATCGCAGGAAGTTGAGCATTGAATGAGAAACAGGGGTAAACTATGTACTGACTGAATGTTAGCTTGTATTATGTGTCAGTCACAAACTTATCAATAATTACAAATTTACACCTATATTACATCTTTACATTTACATTTAATCATGTGCGGACTAGTTCACACTGTAATTGTAAATATTTTTCAGTGCCACAGGCATACATATAAGCCCAGTTTTCAGCATTCGGCCCGTTTCCCGAGCCCTATCGACGGTACTGTTTGGTTTAATCGTCGCAACATACTCTCCACATTTTTTAAGCGGATTGAAGATAATGACGCGGTTTTGAATATGACTAAGAGGACACGTCCTTCCAGGCGAGACCAATGGATCCGAAAATAAAACAGTTGTTATCAAACTATAGGGTGTATCAAAAAAGTGCAAGCCTCCCAGGTGCCTACTATCTTTTGTTATGGAATAGAAACGAACATATATGAATATAAGGTGGCTGCCGTTTTATTGATACACCCAGTACTCAACGAAGTATTAGCTGAATGTGAGCCGTATTTGTGTAAAGACAGTTGGCTACGGTATTGATCTGAATGAATCAGAAACGGTAAAGTAATATAGTCAGGCACAGTAATATATAATCACCTTCTTTGGCTTTTTGTTTTCGAATGAACAAAACAACTGCAATGACAATCACGAAAGAAACAGTAGCAATGATGATAGAAATGGTCCGGTTTTTGGAAACATTTAAAAATTCGCAAAAAAAATTGTTAAAAGATTGAGTAACATAGCGTAACAGAGCAAGCAAGATATTTTTGAAAGATTTTGCAGACTGAAAATGTTTTATGAAAAACGAGCATGATTATGCAGGAACTTGTGAAACACTAAAATGTTTTTGGTGAGGAATTTTGCGTTTTACCCGGATGTACTAAGACCGAAACAATGGTTACCTGAGCAATGTTTCATCTCACATACTTGAACCCGATAAGCTGCTCCCTGCTTACTACAATTCTCACTAAACTCTCCTGGCGGAACATAACATAGTCGCGTCCATATTTCAACACCTTGACCACACGTGACACTGCACGGGGAAGACTTTGTCCAGTTGCCATAAGTACCAGCAACTGCAAAATGAAAATTAGAATGAGATACTTCGACGTTTTGTAAAAAATGTGCCAATTAATAAATAGACAACATTTAACCCTTGTCTGTTCAGTTATGGAACCCAAAAAGTAGCCACGCGCTGCCGAGGAGACTGGTAACTTTTTGTTCTTATCACTAATGGCGTCAAACCGTGTATCTATTACTTAACAGACAACGGTTAAATGTTATCTTTTTGTTTTCTATAATAAAATCGAAAAGGTCCCAAATTAAACAGGCAAACAGGTTGTTTTTATTTTCCCAAATTAGTGCAAAAATTGAAAAGGTAAAAATTATGAGCATATCACGCATAGAGTTCGTGATCTATTGGTTTGAAAATGCGATTAGCTAATTTACAACCCTTGCTAAAGTGTGATTGGCTGACAAAATGAAAAAGTGATTAAATTCGTTAAACTTTTTGTGACGTCATTCCGTGCAGCAGTCTTCTAATAGATCATGGCTCTTGACCAATGAAATGTTACGTATAAAAAAGACAATGTAACGTTATTATATTAACAGCTAGTGACTGGACGTTATAGAACTGAATCAACTGATGGAGCTTCGTGTCGACGATTAAGCCAGATTTTAATGCCAGAAGCGCTGAATATCATGGTGTTACTCTTCAGCATGTATATAGTTGGTTTGACTCTTACTTTGACAAGTTTTTCTTTTACATTTTCTTAATTCAGCCGAGTTTCCCAGCCCACTGCAGTTACTGCCTCCGTATTTGGGTTTAGGATTATCACAATTACGTCGCCATATCTCCACTCCTTCACCGCACGAAACATTGCAAGGAATTCTAACACTCCAGTTGCCATAACCACCGTTTACTAGTAAGAAAACCGGCACATTAATCAAAGTTAGTAAACAACTTGAACGTGGTGTGACCAGTATTGGTCATTTCTATGCAAGGGTGGCAAAGGTGGTAGGGTGAAAAAGACTTAGGCACACACATGAAATGACAACATAATTTTAGTCTGCCTATCCGGGTTAAGTTGATGTTTTCAGCAAAATCATGATGTTGTCATTGATGGTACACTTAGGCTCGTGCGCATCATGAAAAACCGACTATCATCGCTTTTTGCGCCCGGTTTTAGAATTTTAGGAATTATTTATACTATATGTAATGAGGACTTGAACTAAATCTAATTCTCAATTCCCACGCGTATGTGATAATTAAATCATTTACAATGTGTTAATTTCCTGGACACAATCTATTGGTTTGAATTGCTTCTGCTGGTCAATGTTAAAGAAACAAGATAATTTTCTGGGGTCGACTATGCTAACGGCTTATATTAGTTATGCTTGAACAAGATAATATTTCTTTACCTGGACAGGGTTCAGCCAAACAGGATCTGTATTCAACTGACTCTCCGATTTCACTGCAATATTTTCCGCCAAACTTTGGCTTAGGTTTGTCACAATCTCGTTGCCATGTTTCAAAACCTTCGCCGCAACTCACATTACACTTATCTTTTAATGACCAATTCCCATAATTACCGTCAACTAAACAACGTAATAAATGTACTGGTGCTGAATACGAACAGTTTTTGCCCTATATGAAATAAACTTAATAAAATCCATTGTTGGTTGCACTTTTCACCCCTCCCCCTTTTCTCAGTAATTCAAGCCGAAGCTGTAGTTTGAAATCGGCACCGCACGGTAGGCAAGCAGCCCTTCCTCCCGCCCACTAATTACTTTTCTAATATAACATTTATATATAGTGCGCACGTACTGATTGGTCGAGAAGCGTACTGTGTGCTTCTATTTAACAATTTGTCGACGAAGGGGAGGTGTTTACAAGCCTATATTCACTAGCCGAAGGTGAAGTGAATGAGTATTTTAACGTGCTTGTAAAAAGAATAAATAAAGCTTAATGCATATTAGGGCATGTGTGTAACAAAGTTATGAATACTAATTAAGATTGGTTGTATCAAAGTTAATATATTAATTAACAATTCATGAGACCTTTATGGAGAATTACAAATGTATACATGTGACCAAAATGCTGCGCAATGATTGCAAGATAGACTCATTAATTATTCATGAATTTCACAAGGCGACTAATTGTTTTAGTATAAATTTCCAGGTGTTTACAAATAACAATCAACACAATTTCATAAAAAATTATGATTATTTCAAATTGCTTATTTGAAAAACAACGAGTAGCCGACCAGTGACTATCATTTCAGAGACAGTGAATCTTAGTCAATCAGAACGGATGAAAATGAATAGTCACCTCGAAATTTATACTAAAGCTGTACAGAAACGGACGTAGAAAAATTTTTTTGCGTTATAAAAGAAAGAAAGATTTTTTCTATATTTATACACAATTATAGAAACACTTGTAGAGTTTTGGAGAGCTCGACATAACGTAGAAAAACTCGCCCTACGGGCTGCCTCGTTTTCCCACTGATTATTATGTTTTCGTTTTCTTACGTGGCTTATAAGGCAACGCCCAAAATTACAAAGAATGTCTGTACCGAAAGTGCATAGAAAACGAAAAAGAAGTTCTTCAAACATCTGAAATAAACCTGCATCACCTGGTGTACATTTAGGAATCTCACAGTACTCCCATCTTTTGTTCCTATCTGTAGTAAAACACCAAGGCCGTTGTCCTGAGTTCTTGGGATTACGACAGTTATTCTTGGCGTTATTTAATTCTGGATATGTGGTGTTCATGGTATGACGATGTGGACATTGTTCTGTCCATGATTGGCATGGAATACCCGAAGATGTCACTGATATGTTACCATTGTAGCTGCTGACAATCTGTGTGGAAAAGCGATATAGCAGCTGTAGACAATAAACTTAAGTAACCGTGTTTACTGTGTGTCATTTTTTCCTCTTTAGAACGAAACGATATTCTTAAAACTATAGTCACTGAGGAGAACTGACACTAGCATACTGATCTATCATGTCATCATTAGCGCTATATTAAGCTAAGAAGATTTCAGTAACTATGCTATTTGGCATTTCCTATTTTTAGAAAATGCCGCATAATATAACAGGCATGGATGTTGTGTGGCTTCAGAGTACAAAAAGATTCATTTGTGAATGTTTCTAAATCCTATTTGCATCCAGTATATAATAAGATTGATAATTGAAATTAAAAATACATTCACGCAGAGTTTGTTACTTGATTGATTCGTGTAGCAGCTTGAACATAAATCAACACTTACCTATATTTGCACTTGTTCCTACTATTGTGAGTCTATCTGGAATATTACATTGAGAAAATGCTAGTAACTGCCTCACAGTACTGACAAAACATGTAATCAACGCCGCACAAAAAGATATAGGTTCTGGGAGTGAAATTATCGTTAGGTTGCCCAAGCAATAAACGTCACAATGCGTCAAAAATCTTGAATTTTCTTAAAATGCACCTCAGTGGGTAATTTTTTTCAGGGGATAAAGCATTTTTGAGTCAGCTCATAGGACTTGCTTTCTATCATGCAGCATAGAATTAATTTAAACATAAGAAAATGATTTACAGATGTGTCAATTCTACCTGTTGTGTTTCTGAATTCAGTGTACCAGCATTCTGGCGAGTCACCCGCATTTCGGACTGGTTGTAGATCTCCAAGTATGAATTTTTTCTTTCTGGTGTCGCACCCGACCACCGAATTGAAAAATACTTTTTAAAAGTCTCCCTGATGCTTACATAGTCACATAAGTGGTACACGTTAACGCGTGTTTCACGACAAGCTGCCTTCTCTTTATAAACACTTTGCGTTCTGTCACAACTCGGAAAAAATAAATGACAAAGGTATATATTTAGGATTGGAATGCATATTCGCACTTTGGTAACGCTAATCTTCGAATAAAGACTTATTTTTAACTCCCCAAGCCTCTCGAGAGTGTCTTGGACTCGGTTTAGTTCGTTGTTTTTCGTATTTTGTCGAGAAGGAGTTCGAAAAACGTAGTTTGATAAAAATTCCGTGATTTTTACAAAAAGGCCGAGTGAAATTCACCAAAGGAAAACAGGAACTTGAGTTGAGTGTTGGCTCAGCTTCGGCAGGAATACAAGTTCTATAACAAAAGAGCAATAGCTGACAGCATCACATATTTCCCCTGTCGTCTGGCGAAATAAAATATTTTCTTGATTGCCAGTCGTATTTTAAGACTACGCGAAATCTGCAATTCAATAAGACTTTGATATAAGAGAAGTTTGATAGAATTGATTTAATGAATTTACTCATGCTTGAAAAGTGTGTGTAAAAATAAGAATACGGCACTTCTGTTTCGTGATACGGCACTTCTGTTTCGGCGCATACTATAGAAGCTTCCTGTGCCATTCTTGAAACTCGGAAGTGGCAATTTACTTAACATTTGGGAATGAATCCCTCAAAATGAAAGAGCGTATCTGCAACTTTGCCCCCCCCCCTCATTGCCTGACCCCAGTTCCAGTTGATATTTCACCCGTTTCGTCTCTTTCCATACGGCTATTAGCCAGTAAAAAACACCCCAAACGGACGGGCTGTTTGCCGTGTAACGTACGTACGTTTGTACGCTGAGTTCTGCCAATAATTATAGTTTCTACAGAAATTCTTTACCTAAATCTGAAGTTAAACGAAAAATTAAGTTTATAACTTTAAAGAATGAAGAAGTAAGATACTGAACTTTAGAAGTACATGAGATTCTGCTGGAAAATGCGAATATTTTTATTTGTTATGAATTTAATTCTGGAATAAACGACGCCATCTTTTGCAACTACAAGATTCTAATAATGTTTCTTTGGGCTATGAGTCAGTCAATTGGAAAAAGTTTACTCTTATAACAGTTTTAACAGTTTTATTGTGGTATTTTTCTTTAATTTTTCAAAGGAAGGCAATTTTGTTAGGCATCTGGCTTGATGATATAACTAGTATGGGGTACATATTTATTTTGGTTTCTTTATATCAATGGTTTATATGAATTATGCAACTTTGCAATGATTTCTAGGTAAGGACTGCAGAAACTGTAGGTCATAATATTATGTCAAATATGTACCATTAATAGTAATATTTGCTGATATGTGTAAAAAAGTTGCCTTCTGTTCCTGTAGTCATTCATCATCATGATGGTCTCACAGAAATGGAGAAGGTTGCCCAGCCTACAAGGTTTTTACAAGAAGGTAATGATGATGAGATACATGAGCAAATTATATCTTGTGAAATAGAAGATGAAGGATTAGATGAGAGGATCAGTGAAGTTGATGGCACAACTCCTTATCAAAAAGCCCAGAGAAAACAAAAAGGCTTAGGATGATATGAGAACAGAAATGTTCACTATAGAACTGACCACGGAAGTAGAGACATTTGTAGCATACATACTTCGTCATGCAAGAACCATGCATATGCAAAATAAAAGGTATGGTACTTGCATGTATATATAAGTTCTTGACATATATATGTCAATAAATGTTGAGAAGTAATTTAATGATTTTGATTTTTATCCACAGGCATTCTTAGTGATTGTAGTGTAGAGTGTGCAGTCGTGCAATCTTCCTCAGATTGTTCAGCTATTGCAGTTTGAAGATACAAGCAAAGAGGAATTTTCAAATAATGTCATATTTCTTTAATCCTATCCTTTCTGTTATGAAAAATATACGTAATAAATAAACCATTGGGTGTGTAGTGGTGGTGTATTGTTGTCGATATTGTTCTTGACAAAGCCTTTATTGCAACCATAACACAAAACCATTAATATTATAACTATAACATTTAAAACACTGCATGAAGCTCTATAAGACTATAACATATACCTATATTGTATAGTACATGGTGTATGAATGCTGATAGACAGTTTGCACCATGAAATCATATTCACGGCTGGCAGCCATATAACGTACGTCCGCTGTATGGTATATAGTGTAAGAATGTTGATATTAAAGAGTTTGCAAAATGAAATCATATTCACGGCTGGTAGCCTTATAACGTACGTCCGCTGTATGATATATAGTTGTTGAATGGTGATATTAGAAAGTCTGCACCATGAAATCATATTCACAGCTGGCAGCCATATAACGTACGTCCGTTGTATGATACTGAATGATGTATGAATATTGATTTTAGAAAATTTGCACCATGAAATCATATTCACGGCTGGTAGCCGTATAACGTACGTCCTCTCTATGGTATATGGAGTATGAATGGTGATATTAGAGAGTTTGCACCATGAAATCATATTCACGGCTGGCAGCCGAATAACGTACGTCCGCTGTATAGTATATGGTGGTGGAATGATGATATTAGAGAGTTTGCACCATGAAATCATATTCACGGCCGGTGGCCTTATAACGTATGTCCATTGTATGGTATATGGAGTATGAATCGTGATATTAGAGAGTTTACACCATGAAATCATATTCACGGCTGGTAGCCTTATAACGTACGCCCGCTGTATGGTATATGGTGGTTGAATGATGATATTAGAGAGTTTGCACCGTGAAATCATATTCACGGCTGGTGGCCTCATAACGTACGTCCGTTGTATAGTAGTATATGGAGTATGAATGGTGATATTAGAGAGTTTTGCACCATGAAATCATATTCACGGCTGGTAGCCGAATAACGTACGTCCGCTGTATGGTATATGGTGGTTGAATGGTGATATTAGAGAGTTTGCACCATGAAATCATATTAACGGCTGGTAGCCGTATGTGCTATATGTGGTTGAATGGTGATATTAGAAAGTTTGCACCAGGAAATCATATTCACGGCTGGTAGTCTTATAACGTACGCCCGCTGTATGGTATATGGTGGTTGAATGATGATATTAGAGAGTTTGCACCATGAAATCATATTAATGGCTAATGGCCTCATAACGTACGTCCGTTGTATGGTACATATTGTATGAATGCTGATAGACAGTTTGCATCATGAAATCATATTCACGGCTGGCAGCCATATAACGTACGTCCGCTGTATGGTATATAGTGTATGAATGTTGATATTAAAGAGTTTGCAAAATGAAATCATATTCACGGCTGGTAGCCGAATAACGTACGTCCGTTGTATGATAAATGATGTATGAATATTGATTTTAGAAAGTTTGCACCATGAAATCATATTCACGGCTGGTAGCCGTATAACGTACGTCCTCTCTATGGTATATGGAGTATGAATGGTGATATTAGAGAGTTTGCACCATGAAATCATATTCACAGCTGGTAGCCGTATAACGTACGTCCCCTCTATGGTATATGGAGTATGAATGGTGATATTAGAGAGTTTGCACCATGAAATCATATTCACGGCTGGCAGCCGAATAACGTACGTCTGCTGTATAGTATATGGTGGGGAATGATGATATTAGAGAGTTTGCACCATGAAATCATATTCACGGCCGGTGGCCTTATAACGTATGTCCATTGTATGGTATATGGAGTATGAATCGTGATATTAGAGTTTGCACCATGAAATCATATTCACGGCTGGTAGCCTTATAACGTGCGCCCGCTGTATGGTATAAGGTGGTTGAATGATGATATTAGAGAGTTTGCACCATGAAATCATATTCACGGCTGGTGGCCTCATAACGTACGTCCGTTGTATAGTAGTATATGGAGTATGAATGGTGATATTAGGGAGTTTGCACCATGAAATCATATTCACGGCTGGTAGCAGAATAACGTACGTCCGCTGTATGGTATATGGTTGTTGAATGGTGATATTAGAGAGTTTGCACCATGAAATCATATTAACGGCTGGTAGCCGTATGACGTACGTCCGCTGTATGGTATATAGTGGTTGAATGGTGATATTAGAAAGTTTGCACCAGGAAATCATATTTACGGCTGGTAGCCTTATAACGTACGCCCGCTGTATGGTATATGGTGGTTGAATGATGATATTATAGAGTTTGCACCATGAAATCATATTCACGGCTGGTAGCTGTATGACGTACGTCCGCTGTATGGTATATGGTGGTTGAATGGTGATATTAGAGAGTTTGCACCATGAAATCATATTAACGGCTGGTAGCCGTATGACGTACGTCCGCTGTATGGTATATGGAGTATGAATGGTGATATTAGAGAGTTTGCACCATGAAATCATATTCACGGCTGGTAGCCGAATAACGTACGTCCGCTGTATGGTATATAGTGGTTGCATTTTGATATTAGAGAGTTTGCACCATGAAATCATATTAACGGCTGGTAGCCGTATGACGTACGTCCGCTTTATGGTATATGGTGGTTGAATGGTGATATTAGAAAGTTTGCACCATGAAATCATATTCACGGCTGGTAGCCTTATAACGTACGCCCGCTGTATGGTATATGGTGGTTGAATGATGATATTAGAGAGTTAGCACCATGAAATCATATTCACGGTTGGTGGCCTCAGAATGTACGTCCGTTGTATAGTAGTATATGCAGTATGGAGTATGAATGGTGATATTAGAGAGTTTGCACCATGAAATCATATTCACGGCTGGTAGCCGAATAACGTACGTCCGCTGTATGGTATATGGTGGTTGAATTTTGATATTAGAGAGTTTGCACCATGAAATCATATTAACGGCTGGCAGCCGTATAACGTAAGTCTGGTGTATGGTATATGGAGTATGAATGGTGATATTAGATCGTTTGCACCATGAAATGATATTCACGGCTGGTAGCTGTATAACCTACGTCCGCTGTGTGGTATATGGTATATGAATGGTGATATTAGAGAGTTTTCACCATGAAATCATATTAACGGCTGGTAGCCGTATAACGTGCGTACGCTGCATGGTATATGGAATATGAATGGTAAAATTTTTTCCCATCCACACCATGAGTGTTTACCACCATCACCTTTGGTTTAAATAAAATGAGGCACTATATACCATACAGCGGAGATACGTTGGTGCAAACTCTCTAATATCACCATTCATACTCCATATACCATACAGAGGACGTACGTTATACGGCTACCGGCCTTGAATATGATTTCATGTGAAAACTCTCTATCATCGACATTCAACCACCATATACGGTACAACGGACGTACGTTATAAGGCTACCAGCTGTGAATGTGATTTTCATGGTGCAAACTGTCTAATATTACCCTTCATATTACATATACCATACAGAGGACGTACGTTATACGACTACCGGCCTTGAATATGATTTCATGTTCAAACTCTCTAATATCAACATTCAACCACCATATACCATACAGCGGACGTACCTTATTCGACTGCCAGCCGTGAATATGATTTCAGGCTGCAAACTGTCTAATATTACCATTCATACTCCATATACCATAGAGAGGACGTATGTTATACGGCTAGCAGCTGTAAATATGATTTCATGGTGGAAACTCTCTAATATCACCATTCATACTCCATAGACACCGCGGAAATTGGTATAGGCTTAGCCGCAATTCTCGATACTTAGACTTTAAACTTGGTGAGAAAAAGATTTATAAATATTCAAGAAAATATGTCTTGCACAAAAGATTGAAGCTTGCTCACGGTAAAAACGAATCGTCTGAATTAATAACCTTGTGTATACTTTAAGCCTCAAAATGGCCATTTCACAGCGGTCAGATGTGTATGATGAGCTGTCAAAAGATTGCAGAATGCGTATTCAGAAGAAAAATTGAACTTTTTTAAGATATTCAAAAGGTTTCTCTTTGATAGGGCGATACAGAAATGCACAATTGTGAACCAGCGATTAGATTTTCGGGTTGAAACGTCTTAAACACCAATTTCTGCGGTGTCTACTCCATATACTATAGAGAGGACGTACGTTATACGGCTACCAGCCGTGAAAATGATTTCATGGTGCAAACTCTCTAATATCACCATTCAACCACCATATACCATACAGCGGACGTACGTTATACGGCTGCCAGCCATGAATACGATTTCATAGTCCAAACTCTCTAATATCAACATTCAACCACCATATACCACACAGGGGACGTACGTTATACGGCTACCAGCCGTGAATATGGTTTTATGTGCAAACGCTCTAATATCACCATTCATACACCATATTAAACCATACAGTGGACGTATGTTATACGGCTACCAGCCGTGAATATGATTTCATGGTGCAAACTCTCTATCTTTCCAAAATAAATGCGATATCTGAGTTTTTCACCGGACGATTGTGCTATGTTGAGTGAAGCTCGTTGATACTTTGTCCCTTTGTCCCTGGTGGTAAAAGGCTGCACGCAAAACAGGGTCTATTCTATACATGGGCGTAGGAGGTATCCAGAGTTTGGGGGGCCATGGGGGGACCAGCTTCCGGGGGCCGTTTTGGTTAATAAAAGGGCCTTTAGGGATGGATTGCCTGCCAAAGCTGTAAGGACACCACTAGCTAGTGTGGTTTATATTTGTTCTCTATATTCTTATATTTTTGGGGGGAGAGGGGGATGTCTCCATCCGGTTCCTAGGTACATCTTTATAGCACGCGTATCATGTGAACAGTCTCAGTATCTCGGGGAAAAGCCCGCATATTTTCGTATGTTGTGGCGCAATGTTATTTCAATAACAAAATGTATTTATCGATTTTTAGATGCAAATATTTCGCAAATGAGCTCTTTTTCTGCAAAAAAATTCCCTCCAGATATTTCACCTGGATATCAGTGAAAATTTCCTTACAGCAAGCCAGACAACAGAGGCCAGACAAGGGAGAAATGCCGGAGACAACAGCGCACAATTACAGATCAATTTATTATTATTGATAGCTAGTTTACTGTAGCTAGGGAAGGTGCGTCATTTCCGATATCCCCAGATCTTGCAGCCTATTCCCAGGCCTTGTAAACGCGCGCTGCAGATCTTGAGCACATCATGAAGTCTGGGGCGACCGTACAAGCGTACGTACGTTTTACGGCTGCCAGCCCGTACGTATTAGCCTTACGGCTATCAGCCGTATGGCTTAGATGAACCGGATGGATATTTATATGGGGACTTAAGGTCTGTTCTCACGAATCACGATCCGTAATATACGCTAGATTATGTTGGTTTGTTGCCCATAGGCTTTCAAGTCAATCCATCATGAGTGAATTGGATCAAACAAAATTGGTTCGTATAAATAGACCTTTATAGTTTATACAATTCTGGCCTTGAACGCTCAGAATTGACCTTTAAGCAACTTTGGCCTTGAACGCTCAGTGGGAGGGGTGTATATTCACACGTTTATGATTGCATATCGTAGGAACAAACACTTTGAAAAGAAATCAGTCGGCCATAAGACGAATTACGAATATATATACATCCCTAAATTAGCTATGGCCTTGTTTAAACTTTCATATATCATCGAATTTCCAGTAGAAATTCTGGTAACGTTTACAGAGTTCAGGATAATATTCGCATCTTTCAAACCCCGCGTGGTATACACGTGCGTGCGGTTGGGAAAGACAGCTGGTTCATTTGACGTAATCAGGATATCGATGTTACTGCAGAACGACTAACAACATTATATCAAAATAATTTTACCTGTTTTTTCTTCGATGCTGGTAATCAGCTGTAAGAAAAAAGTGGAAAATAGCTTATGACTTAATCTACAGCGATGTGAAATGTTATAGAATTTCAAAAGACTTTACCAGCAATACTTGAACAACAACAAATCATTAGTAGAATCAAACCATGTCCAACAGTGTTGATAATTTCGCCAACATTCATAGTTGATGCGGCGTGGAATATTTCCTACATAGTGTGGATATGGATCCAAAGCCCGACTGAAAACGTCGCCAGAACTTATTTCTGTAGTCGTGGTTTGGTAGTTTGTGAAGGTAGAACCACTGGGTAGAACTAAATAACTATTTATGCAAAGGCAATGCTTACTGCCTAGCTTTTATCTTGTAATTCTTACGTTTCAATAGCTGATTGGCTCAACTGATTACAACCTACAATTATGCTAAGACTTTCGAACTTACAATGCCAAAAATATGGCATGCATGTATGCTATCGCGCTCAGCATGAATATTCGTAGTTATAAGTCATAATGCTTATACACAAAATTTCAACAAAATTTATTAATAGAAAATAAGATATTAGGTAGTGTCTGTTGTGGCTCCTTTGCACTGCAATCGTGCTATTAATTGGTGATTATTAATTAACGGATTATAGCATATCGGCGCGTTGACGTCGATTTCTCAATATTCCCGTGCGTTTTTCTTTTCCAAAATACTGTGCAGCAGCGTATAAAACGAGAATTTCACAGAACCGGGAAGAGATGGCGCAGGCAAAACATTGACACATGAATGATATTATGAGAAATACATACAGTGGCTTTCCACAAGTTTAATACAATTTCGCTCTTTTAAAAAAACAAGAATGTTATATGCATGCATGGTCATATGCATGTCTGATGTTTTTTATGCTCCCTATTTCGGACGCTCCTTGCTCGAAATGTACTAGAATAGTTGTTGTAGACTATTGGGAGGATGTAAATCTCTGTATACGCATTTGAACCATGTGAGAGTTTATAATTTGCTATATGACAAAACAAAATATCTTAATGACATATGGGAGCTAGTGTATTTAACGTTTTGGAAGCCACAGTACATAGATAAAAGGGGCATAATCTTAATTGATGTTTGTTGTTAAACAAATGGATCCAGGCACGTCATCCCGCTCGGTTTTCGAAGCTCGACTATACCTATGCTGTATTGCTGTTGAAAACATTGCCATTCATGCATGAAAACTATAAATTGGCAAGGATTTAGAGCAAAATGATTCCGAGATTTTACTACAACTGAAACATACGAATTTTTATATAATTATATTCAGGCTAATTAAAAGACGAGATCTCTTGCCTATTGTTCTCGTCAAAATGAGAGATGTGCTGCGATAAGGTAAATAATCCACTGTTTATGTTTATGTAAAGCTTCATATCTCAGCAAAACATTGACGCTGACTTTTAGTAGCACATATTTGCGTTTCCCATATCCGTTTGGTGAAAAAGTATTTTTGAGCCGTTTATGATGTTTATAGTACATAATTACTGTCACTGGGCCGTAGCCAAACCGCTTCATTTGGGGGGGGAGGGGCGTTATTCAAATACTCATGTTTACCTACAGCAGGCCCGGAACAATAGCTTACAAAAGAAATCAGTCGGAAATGATGAAAATATGAATAAACACCCCCCAATTTAATTAAGCTTCTAGCTATGGCCCTGATTACTGGCATCGTGAGAACAGTGCACTGGGGGCAAAAGAGCATTTGAGGGGCTAATAATAATAGACTAGGGTTTCTATTATATATTAAAAGTATTCTAATAGCATTCACAATCAGACGCAATCACATCGATCATTAAAAGTATGAAAGTATCTAAATTGATACGGTAAATACACGATTTAAAATAACAATCAGATAATGTAAGTCTAAAATAAGTGTTTACTACAATTCTAACCCCACACAAAACCCGCCTGGGGCATCTAAAGTTGTCAAATACGATCTGCTATCGTTTCTTTTGAATTTCGAACGCCCTTTACAAATTACTGGAAATTGTTGTAACGAAGTGAATTCTTCGAAGTTTAATCGGCCACATTTAAAATAAGACACGCAGGAAAGAGAGTCATGTATGTCCTGTGATACATGATCAAGCAATCTCAGTTGTGGGAATACTAGCAATTTCCATTGGCAAAATGACAGCTGAGGGTCTTTCCGGAGTGTCGTAAAGCTCTGTCGCATTTTCTCCTTGTGCCCTATTTGTTTCGAAGCACAAATCGTCGTATGGAACGAAGACATTTCTGACATGACGTCCCAGGACGTCATAAACATGGTGGCCAGACTCATCAACATTTCCCCACGCGTTTCGAAGCCAATCAACAGCCAATGGTGGAAATAGCTGGAGCCTGTCATACCAAGAGCTCTGCGAAGAATGCGTGTTGATATAATCTCTTCTCCACAGCACAACACCACGCGAATGTTGTGGAATCGGATTTCCACCAGGTGTTAGATTACCGTACTCTGGAGGACGGTTTTCCGGAGTTGCTGAATGTGAAGACTCTTATAAGGAATATAAAATGCTAATATCATCATACAAATATTATTAATTCTCTGTTTGTCATTATGTTTGGTGATTAGAGTGGCGTCGCCAGACCAGGAACGCGGAATATTATGAGGATAATACGAACCACTGCAGAAATTAAGAATTGAATGAAAACCAAGGAGTAAATAATCCCCTGACTCAATGTTAGCTTATAGTCTGTAAGAGTAACCAACTTATTAGTTAAACACAATATATGTATTCATAGTTTTTCAGTTGGGGTTAGCTCTTACTGCTGTTGTAAATATGTTTTTTAGTAGCACTTTCTGCTCTGTAATAATTTCATGTCCAGAATCCACGAATATATCGCTTCATTCTAATCGTTCTGTATAAGTAGTTGGGTAAGGGTTATGGCCAGATTTAGGATTAAAAATTACGTTGATAAGTGGATTCTGGACATTAAATTACAATTACATGTACCTTGTATCCGAGAAAAAGTACACGAGTTCAGTTTTGTTTTGGCCCAGGATTCCGGAACGATTACCCCGTTTCCACATCCCCCTCTCCCCAACGTTACTTACTATTCGGCACAATAATCTTTTCGCACTTTTCAAAGTTATTTATTGAAGATAATTTCAGTTTATTAATCGCCAGTTTCCCATTTAATTTAACCCCTATACGGATGAAGGGGATAACGCCAATGACGTCACAGTAGGTTGCCACGTGAACATCATGTGGGAATACGCGATAGTTTCATGTGAACTAGTGTACGTGATGTATTAGCGTATAATGACGTGACACTAAATGTACCACTGAGCTATATAATAATTCCTGGAGGACCGGCTCCTCCCATTTCAGTAACTTTGTCCGCCATCTTTTTGAAGCAAAAAACATGGCGGACTTCACCCTTCTGCGCAACCGCAGAAGCTCTGCTGACGCCACTTGGTTCCTTTTCGCCATGGTATTTACCACTGACCAGGCTCAATTCTGAGCCCCCTACAGCAGCATTCTCCATCCTGGATTTTCTAAATAACATTTCTCCCCCCTGGTTTATATGAATTTTTTGCCGAATTTTGTTTTTGAAATAGTTTTTGTTTTTTTGATATATTTTTCACCCTGGCCTCCAATAAAGTTTTTATTTTAAAATGAATACAAGTCATAGACGCTGTTTTTTGCCAATGCGAGGACAAATATAGATTAAAATGTCGAAAAAATGTGGACAAACTAAAGATTTTAATACTGACACGAACTGAAAGGTTTTATATATAAACGTTTATTCTCGGGTTTATTGCTTTATTTTATTTATATATTTGTTATTTATGCATTCCAATATCACAATGAAGTTTTATAAATTTTTGAACTTTGAATTCAGTTTTGGCGCTATCATAAGATATTTTGAGGACAACTGGGAATTTATGGGCATCAATTTGATTTTCTAAACCAATAAAACCATGAACTGAAGAATTTAATACAGAAAGAATGCAATTAGTATGTGATGATGTCTTCAGGACTTTATACCTGTGCATAAATCATAAGCCAAAGAAACAGAAGGCAAAGCTCAGGCAAAATGCAAAATCATTAGCTTGTACCTCAAAGGGCTATAAAAGTTTTTAGTATTTTTAATTGCATCCATGGACCCCTGGTCATTGTAATGAGTAATATTTATCCCTCCGTACGCTCCATTATTCCTGATTAGCCTAACAAATAAACATGGCCCTCTTGGAGGTTGATACCATAAACAGAAAACTATTAAAGTGGCTGGAGCTTGAAGACACCCTGCTCAGTCAATGCATGTTTATATTTATTTCTTCGATAAATATAACAATTGGTAAAAACACAATTAAGCGAACAAGAAAATCAGTTAACATGGCAATTAAGAATAACAATGCACATTCATCACAACATGTATAATGTGCTGTATTCATCTCAGTTCAATGTTCCAGCAATTTGCATGACAAGTCATCTCTTGCTTTATTATTCATGGCATGCTCATCCTGAAAAATGAAAATAGAGATCTCATCGAGATATATTCACAAGGTGCAAGAGGCTAAGAAATTAATTGTAAGCCATGATAATTGCATGATAAATTGGCAGAAAAGATAATATATTAACTAAGCTTTAACAGCCACTATCAGAAGTTGCAATTTTACACTGTTTGCCACAAAATTGTATTACTTTGTATCAGCACCCAATGAGCACCTTTGTCAGTCATATCATGTTAATTGTTATGATGTTATCATCACATCATCATGTTAATGATGATGGGAGGGGATCAATAGACTAATACATTCACTGGGGGAATGGTTTACCTATTGGCATATTAAATGTAAGTAAGTTACTGCTTGCACAAAAACACTCCACAAATCCTATTTCATAGATGCTTGCTATATCATAAAAACAACATAGATGAAACTCAAAAGATTTACACTGCCAAGAATTTAATTCCCACAATTTTTTGCCCACTCAAGTCAAGAGAAAGTAGTCACTCTTCTCAAATGACTGAAATGAGGTGTCATGAATCCACTCCAATGCCTGAATGCCATAAAATGAAATGTGGACCTGAACAAGAAGTTGCATAACTTACATTGCACTGTAATTAGCTCGTGTACCAAAGGTCGAAAATACGATAGTATATTTGCTGTTTATACGATACGTTTTGATGGATTTAAATCATTGTAATAATGGCTCAGAAGCTTTGGTAGTCAGACTAGTGATAAATATGTAATCCAAAGACAAAAAATCCCGAAATTATTATAAAAATGGCTTACCTGAATGCTAAATGAGAAAAAATTACCCTCCCCACATCGTTTGAGCAAGAAGCCACTTCTTCGTTCAATTTTTTTGAACCGAAGAAAAAATAAACAAAAATGAAATACGAAAAAATATATACGGAAAGCTGAAAATATTTTCATAAAATCCAGGAGGGAGACGGACACAGTTTTTCACCTTGTATCGCGGTATGTCAGCTCCGTTACGTTCCCTCGAGCAAGAAATATTCTAAAAGTATGTCCTTGATTTTTTTCGTCCCATTCTGTATTTACGCGTGGTCCCTACTCGACCAGATTAAAAGAAAATTAGCCGAAATCTCCAAAATTCTAATTGTACTTTTGAATTCCCTGGAGGTGTAGAAAGAAAAATTTCAAAATCGTTTTTAATTATAAATTGCCCCCATAAGCGTAATTTCGCATATAATCTCTGTGTCAGTACATCGTCGTCAAGCGAAGACCAAAGCAACTCTCCAAAAATGTGCTTTGCGGAAGGCTACTTCTTGCAGGATTTAATTTTTTTTTGCAGCATTTGCAACACACGGCACAAAATTTATTCCTTTTTATTCCTTTTTATTTTTGATGGCATTAAAAACAAGCAAAATACCAAAAAAAAGTTTGGCTACCATGTTTTTGTTTATATATTTAAAGGTCCGCCGTGTAGTGCGCGAAATATATTCGTGGGGTACACGCAAGCCGAACTAGCGCATGCGCAACAAATTTCCCAGCTGTTAGTGGCGTCAGCAAACGCCGAAATCCGCCATGTTTTTTGCTTCACTTTCTGGCCAAGAGCCGGTCCTCCAGGAATTATTATATAGCTCAGTGAAATGTACACGATAGTTTCACGTGATGTGAACACAGCATAATATTGTGTATAACTTTTAGGTGAATCCGTGCGAGGGATTGTAAATGTAGTGTTGTTTGCTATGATTGGGAGATTTTATATGTTTATCTCGATTTTATTCATATTATTTTATAGATTTGGTGGTTCTTAAAAGAACTGGGGTTTTTTAGGTCTTTATCGTTGATCTTCTAACAGCGCCCCATATGCCTCAACTTAAACTTTTGCGCAATGCCGATGAGCATTTACCTCGGTTATGTGATTTCCACATGTCTCGATTGAGTCGAGCATATAGAAAAGATGATCTGCTCTAGGACATCCAAGATCTTCTAAGTTTATATTTGGTATTTGGAGTCCCTTGAGAAGTTCTATATTGCCTACGATATTTTGTAAAGTCGCTAGCGGTACAGCGTCTCAGCTCCGGAACTCCGAATGGGAGTTTATGAATCTTTCGCCGAACATGTCTTGCGACCTTTGGTAGACAAGTTTGACTAATTTAGACCAATGTCGAAGAACCATGATGACGCTTTAACATCTCCCCGTCTCATTTACAATCCCTCGCACCGATTCACCCAAAGGTTATATACACAATAATGACAATATTATGCAGTGTTCATATCACGTGTCCACACGTGAAACTATCGTGTAGTTATTATGTAGTTACTATAGTTACTATATGTAGTTATCATTTAGTGTGACGTCATTATCCGCTAATACATAACACATGCTCACGTGGAACTATCGTGAATTCCCACATTATGTTCTCGTGGCAACTTACTGTGACGTCATTAGCGGCATCCGTATATGGAGGGGGGGTTCTACATTCCTTTCCTGGCGATGCTTTTAGCTAAAAAATAGAAGAGGTATGATCAAACTACATTTAGTCACTGAGTAGAAATTAGATGTTTTACCTTCTTTGGGTTTTCGTTTTCGAATGATCAAAACCAAAACTACGACGACAAACACAAAAGCAACAATAGCAATGATGATAGAAATCGTCTCTTTGTCGAAAACATCTGTAAATACACCAAAGAAGTTGTTTAAAAAAAGAATGCAGAAAATAGAGTTGTATAACAAACAAGCAAAATCTATTTGGAAACATTTTGAAAATTTTGCGCGATCCACCCTGATGTAACAAGACCGAGTCAAGGTTACCTGAGCAATGTTTCATCTCACATACTTGAACCCGATAAGCTGCTCCCTGCTTACTACAATTCTCACTAAACTCTTCAGAGGGTATATCACACAGTCGCATCCATATTTCAACACCTTGACCACACGTGACACTGCACGGGGAGGACTTTGTCCAGTTGCCATGAATACCAGCAACTGCAAAGTGAAAATTGGAAAAAAACACAAACAGCCGCGAGTTCTAATTCAGCTAAATGTCTCATTAAAAATTGCATGTGTGTATGTATGTGTGTATGTATGTATGTATGTATGTTATTCCTGATGAAATCCCGATTCTGTAAGCACTGGGTCAATAATAAGTAGATTTCTGCACTGAAAGTTAGAACTGAAAGAGATGACTATATAGTGAGGTAGAAATAGGTTGAAGAAGCCCGAAGGGCAAAAGAATATCATGAGATTACTTTTTAGCAGTATTTAGCAGTTAGTTTGAGCCTTACTGAGACAACGTTTTCTTCTACATTTCCTTAACTCAGCCGAGTTTCCTAGCCCACTGCAGTTACGGCCTCCGTATTTTGGTTCTGGATTATCACAACTACGGTGCCATTTTTCTACTCCTTCACCGCAAGAAACATTGCAAGGAATACTCAAACTCCAGTTGCCATACCCGCCACTCACTAGTAATAACAACATTAAAATGTTATAATATTCTTGTATGTTTGCATGGTGACATCAATAAGTAAATTAGCTTGTAGGTATTATAAAGTTAGTAAACAACTTGAACGTGGGATGGGACGTGTAAGTAATTTCTACCCGAAAGTGAAAAAACTTGAGGCGTAATGCCAGCAAATACAGCCTGAGAAATTGAAAACTATTCTGGGACTTGAACTATTGCTATTCGTAATTTCCTCGCGTACATGTTGATTACAAGTACATTTTTTCACTTTGGAAGCTTGTATAAAAACTATATTGGTTTGCGAACGTAACTAAAACCGACTAAATTCTGTTTACGCTTATGTTGGTTCTTACAGCACCTTTGCGACTATATGTCATCGGCTAATTTCGGCATGCTTTGACAAAATAATTCCCTTACCTGGGCAGGGTTTAGCTAAACAAGGTCTGTATACGACTGATTCTCCGATGTTACTACAGTTTTTTCCATGAAACTTTGGCTCAGGATTGTTGCAAACTCGTTGCCATGTTTCAAAACCTTCACCGCAACTTACATTACAACTATTTATTAATGAGAGGTTGCCATAATTACCGTCAACTAAACAAAATAATTTAACATATTGGTTTTGAATACAAACAAATTTTTATACCCAACAAAACAAACGTGACACATAGTTATACCGCTACTTCTTTCGGAAGTTTAATGCGTTGAAAAAAAAGTGTATTGAAAACAACACATCTATATTTTCACCTTTCACATGTGCATGGGAAACGAAGATGAACTTCTTCACACACGTGAAATAAACCCCACGATACCTGGTGTACACTTAGGGATATCACAGTACTCCCATCTCTTGCTCCTCTCGGCAGTAAAACACCAAGGTCGCTGCCCTGAGTTCTTGGGATTACGACATAATTCTTAGCGTTATTTAATTCGGGATATGTGGTGTTCATGGTATGACGATGTGGACATTGTTCCGTCCATGACTGACACGGAACACCGGAGGCTGTCACTGATATATTGCCATGGTAATTGCTTCCGTTTAAGTAAAGGCAATCTGGGTAAAAGGATACACATATGAAAAAATGTTCAGGTTCAATTGGGCACAAGCCGCTTAAACGGTACAGATCAACAAGAAGTATACTAACACCACTGTATAAGCCGGAATAGATGACATCAAATTGGAATCAGTTATTTTATGTTAACAATGAGTTTATTATCATTTTCAGTGAATTATTTCAACTGCTGCCCGTGTGTTTAATTACGCCTTCTGTAATTATACCTATGATGGCTTAGGACTGTTAAATTTGATTTTTGAATGTAGAAAGTTGTTTAACTATCCGCCATGTTGTTTATTTTTGCAGAAAATATTTAACTGTATCACTCTTAACCAATCAGCAACCAGCAATTTTGTCATGCTAATAATGAGGTTTCTTAACAAGCAAACAATAAACACCAAAAATCTCTATCATTTTAAGCAATGATGAAAGTATAAACGCCTCCTTGGTTCTGCCTGTCAATCAATCTCGATTAAGGCAATATTAGTTATTAGGTTTAGATGTGTTCAAATGTTAAAATGTGTTCAAATTGAAATTTTTGAGATCGAGTAACTGAGCTGGCAAACTATCACGTTCAAAAGCTAAAGCAACTGGCATCTTTGAACAAAGTGAAATTTACTAATGATTCAGCGTAGAAGATAATATACCCGAAGTGCTCTTGGAACAACATTCCGCTAATATTGTGTTGTATTGTGCTTATAGTATACTTCTATAAAGAAGTCAGAAATTTCCACGTTTGTGATACCAAGTATTAAATTATATCTGTTCCATTTGGTAAAGTAAAATGAAAATAATTGCATACATTTTTTTCACACTTACCCAAATTGCCTGTCGATTCAACTTCTTTGGGTGTATCTATACAATGTGGAATTTAGGAAAATTGGGAATACATGTCGAGGTCTTTGAGTAAGCAAAACTTTGCTCTGGGCTGAAAATGTTTAAATTTTAAAGGCCCTGTTACACGGTGCAATTCTTCTTACAATTCAATGCAATTCTACTTTTGAATGATGTAAATTTGGAAATTACCAAATTTTAATTTTGATTACACTCTATAAACGTTCTTACCATAACAAATTGACACTTCACTAATTTACATCCCACTAAATTGAATTGCATTGCAAGTTGCAAGAAAAATTGAACCGTATAACAGGGCCAAAAGTGAAAAATCTTTCAAAATTGAAAATCGGGTTTTAAGCTTTGCATATGAGAAAGGAATTATCCACAGCCTTTTTTCATTTTTAAAACACGGTTTGTAACATTTAGGCTTTATTAGCTTCTGATTAGAGCAAAATCTTCCGGAAAAATTATTTTGGTTCAATTGAACAAAAGAAAGAAAAAGGAGAAAGATAAAAGTTTTAAAGGAAAAATTCATTTTTTTCTTACTTTACTCCTCCATAAAACTTCGTAGTACGTTTTACAATTTACGTAAATAATCAAATCACTTTATAACCACGTGCAATGCATAACATAAATTACCTGTTAAGTTTTCAAAATCTTCGTACCAGCATTCTGGAGATTCACCAGCATTCCTGTATGGTTGTAGCTCCCCCCGGGCCAGTTTCTTCCTTTCCGGAAAGCGAATTATCGCAAATGTTACAGTTACTTCCACTATTTCATGGCATAAGTGTTAGCATTATGGTACGATTCGCGGCAAACTTTTTGCTCTTGATAGTCGCTTTGCGTTCGGTCACAAATCGGAAAATGAAAATGACAGCTAATTGTACTAAGGACGTAAATACATTTGCGTATTTCGTTGATATTCATATTAAAATAAAGCATTATTTTTGAGTTGCCCAGCCTTTTTAAATCATCTTCAAACGTATTCATATGGTCGTTTTCACGAGCTTGATAATACGGAGCTCTATAGACGTACTTTGGTAACAAGATACCATGATTTTCACAATAAGACCGAGTAAAATTTACCAAAGGGTAACACGAACTTGAATTGAGTATCGGCTCAGCTTCGACAGGAATACATGTTCTAAACAACAAACGATCTTTAAATATTTTTCATGGGACATGATAGCTCTGACTTAATTTTAACATTGTTTGCACATGATCGCAGAAGGTTATAGAGTATGTAATTGTCAACAAGTATAAACTAGCTCTCTTTCTATAAAACTGGCCGTTTCGTTTATGTTAATGCAACAGCATGCATCTACAGTAAATTTTAAGTAGGAAAAAAAAACTACTTTTACCTGTTGCTAACGCTGTCTTGAAAACGATGTTGAACTACAAGTTAAGTAAATATAGAAACATGACTGTATTGCATGATTTCCCTGCAATTCTAGACAGGTAAAAGTACTAATAAGTACTTAAATAGAAAAAAAATTTTTGGCAAAATCATGCGTATGAAGAATCTTTAAAAAAGGAATGAGAAAAGCCGGAATCTTTAAAACAAGGAACAAGAAAACCCGGATTCTTTAAAACAAGGAACGAGAAAAGTCGGAATCTTTAAAAAAAAGAATGAGAAAAGCCGGAGTCTTTAAAACAAGGAACAAGAAAAGCCAGAATATTTAAAACCAGGAACGAGAAAACCCGAAATCTTTAAAACAAGGAACGAAAAAGCCGGAGTCTTTAAAACAAGGAACGAAAAAAGTCGGAATCTTTAAAACAAGGAACGAGAAAAGCCGGAATCTTTGAAACAAGGAATGAGAAGTTGTTGATTTTTGTATGCGTTTGTATTACGGCCGGAAGTTTGTAACTAATGTAACACGGTTTGTAACACGGTTTGCATATGATAGCAGCTGGTTAGAGTGTATACGTAATTGTCGACAAGTATGAACTGGCTCTCTTTCGATAAAATTGGCTGTTATATGGAACATAAACTGAATTATTTTGTGGGGAAGGAATATATAATACATGGAATATACTAATACGTATGTAATTATGCAAACGCTGAAACGAACACAAGGTTCATAGCTACATCCGGTCCGGTGATGTGTAAACGCAACTCCGTTTTGATACTTTTTTGCACCGTTTTCAGACCGATACGGAGTAGTGTAAACGTAGCCTAAAGGCTGTTTTCCACTTACGCGTTTTTTATAAGCACTTACACGTACAGAAATTTAATGCTTTTAAATTTTTTATTTAACATCTATGGCAACTAATGCACACTAAAATATGCGGAAAGCTAAGTCCCTTCGATTTATTCACTCAGTTTTTTCAAAAGTAACATGTATAAGGATTTGGACTTTTACGTGCGTGTACGTGCGTATCAAAACGCGTAAGTGGAAACAACTCTAATTTAGATACAAACTTCCGGCCGTAATACAAAAGTGTACAAAAATCGACAACAAAATACTTGCTCCAAAAATGCTTCAAAATCGTAGACCATCCATTTGAATCAAAGTTTTTCTTTTCCGAAGGCAGCTTTTACGACCTGAGATTTTAATTACGCCCGATACGAAATCAAAGTTTTCCGTGATTATGTCATGAAGGTTTTGCGTTTTTGCAAGTTATGCGCATAGTGAGTTTAAGACGAGTTAAAACTGGTAACTAGGAAACGTTTGCAAGCGTGCGATTTGCTAATGTAAAATTTTTGCTTGCGTCAGCATAACTGATATTTCTGAACTATAAAATGGGCGTGATCAATGTATGTGGTTTTTCTAAATTGACTACATCGTCATATTTACTTTACGTGTATATTGATGAAAACGCCGGGATTTAATAATAAATGTTGGGTCTAAACTAGTTACAATGTCAACAATTTATGCATATAGACTAAATTTAAAAGTATAAAACACATGCAATTAAATTTAAATCCTAGTATACTTTATACATATCGTAGCTAACTACCGCATGGAAAAACTAAACAGTAACAAATTGTCCTGCGAGGGTGTAGCGAACTGGGCTACATTGACGAATTCGTACGAGGATTTAACAAACTTTGACATTTCAGAACAACAGGAGCGAGATTTGACGGCGAAGTAATAGTATGTAAAATAATTTGTATTTTTATTAGTAAAATTCTTTATATTTCTTTAATTATTTCTGATTTGCCGTGAATAAATCCTGGAAGGCAGAAGCTCCATATTAAAGACGCGCCGGAGTTAACGCCAGAACTGGCATCTTGTTTTTTTTTTTTTTCATCGTCGCAAGTCTGTAATGGCGCGAAATAAACTAGTATTTGAAACGTGTATGTGACCGTATTTATCTACGTCCCAGTCTTTTCTCCTAAGAGTTGTGGTGCACAGCTTTGGCTAATTTTCCGATGCGCGATTCGATTTCGCTAGCATGATACAGCAATTCCTCGAAGAGGAACTAATAAACCGTTCTTTTCATGTTGTGCGATTAAGTTTAGATTGAATTGGGGTAAGAATATATTTAATACATGTGGATTCTGGTCCTATTTTAATAATATCGCTGCTATTTCGCCGTTTAACAAGATGATGTGGGCCATGATGTGGTCGTGTATGGGCGCGTTGACACGTCGTAGTTTGCACAGGATTGAAGATTTAATATAACTATATATATAAACGCAAATTCCAAAGGAAAAATGTAAGACAAAGCGAATGTATCATGCAGTTTATTTACATCTTTGAACAATTGAATTTCTAAACTAATTTAGTAACCAGCTTCCGGCCGTATGATACAAAAGTATACAAAATTCGTAAACATCGCATGACTATATTTTCCGTGATTTCCAGAAATTCTCAGCCAACTTTGCATTTACTAATTTTAGTAACCTCTTTCAGAAAATTTCCTTTTTTATTACCGGGGTAAAAAATAAGTCTTAAGCACCAGTCGTCTATTGTAGGGTCAAATTTTAGGGTACGAACGCCGAGCATGCAACGATACCTTCAAAGCCAGAAACAGGAAGCGTACTTTTTATACTGTTCTTGCGTGCATAAAGCTTTCAGAAAACACAGTATGTCGTGAAAATGTGTCAAATGTCATGTTTGTGTTGTGTGTGTATTTTATATTCATATAGTTATATTCATTTATGTGGAAATAGAGTAACTTGAAAACAGGGGAAATAATGCGCGCAAACAAACGCACGTCCAACCACGAAGAAGGAAACCGCCTGTCCCACACGCTAACGCAAACGGATGGAAGAATGGGGGCAGTGCGGTTAGAGAGTTAACCGCGTTGCGGGAAAAAAACATCCTGGGACGTGCATAAATTGCGCAAAGGAAATTGATGTCAAAATGGAATAATATCCCCTATAGCTTTAGTATAAATATATGTAGAATTGTAAACTTTAAGTTAGTGTTATTAGGAGAGTTGTATTGTGTGGTGTGTTGTCACCGTAACGTCAGAGTGAGTGTGTCTTTCTTAAGCGTGTCGTCTTAAGAGTATTGTGTCATCGACGTGCACTAAGTGTGTACAAAATATATACCTGTACATAGAGTGTTAATAAAAGTTAAAAATACAGTCCCCGAGTTGTGGTATTCGTTGAATCTGGTGCCAGCAGCAGCGTAACTTGCAGAGAGGCGAAGTTGCGCGACACGTGGTCCTTCGAGCCGGATACAAGCAGATTCAAGAATTCAGCAGAAATCGAGTATCGAAGTGTAGCTATGTCAGGTATATCGAGAAAACGGGCAGAGAGAGGCGGGCATCGAGCCTACGTCACCAGGAGTTTGGCACGGGCCAAAACTCTAGTAGAAGAAGTCACAGGAGAAAGTGTGTTGGAGCTTAATACGTTGAAGCTCAGCTTATCAGATAAGAGAGAAACAATAAAGAAGCTAGATGAGCAAATTTTAGGACTCATTGAAGATGACGGAGACGTCGAAGCGGAAATAGAGTCAGCGTCGAAAACGTCCGACGAGATATACGAGGGGTTAGCGGCGATTGAAATGGCCATAAAAAGGGTCGAATATCGAATCGGCAAGCCGGTCGCAACAAGAAACATCGAGGGCCAAGGCTAGCGCTCAAGCGCGGGTAAAGCTTCCTAAACTCGAAGTTCGGAAGTTCTCGGGAAAAGTACAAGAATGGCCAGAGTTCTGGGACGCCTTCAGCAGCGCCATTCACGAAAACGAATCCTGTCGGACGTAGACAAGTTCACTTATCTGCGAGGGTTGCTCCAGGAGCCTGCAAAATCGGCGATTGCAGGGTTTGCGTTGACGTCCATAAACTACGAAGCGGCCGTAAAACTTCTCGAGCGACGATTCGGTAATAAGACAATCGTACAGCGGGCGTACATCAACGATTTGCTAAATTTGAAGCCAGTGTTCAATGGGAACGACACAGAACGTTTGCGCAAGTTTTTCGACGTAGTTGAAACCAATTATCGGGGTTAGAGGCGCTCGGTGTCAAAGAGGAAGTCTACTCGGAGATCGTAGTACCGTCGATCCTAAATAAGCTTCCAGAGGTCGTTCGACTGACAATAACGAGGGGTGAGAAGTATATGGAATGGACAATGAACGACGTGGTCAAAGCATTGTTGGCAGAGATAGAATTGCGTGAGTGCCATGATTTAACCAGCCAGACAACCAACCAAAAGGGAGAATATCAGGGGCGACGCCGTCTACCGGGAACAATTAACACGTTGTTAACAAAGAAAAAGGACTTTTCTGTGCTTATTGCACTGGAAATCACAAGAGCGAGGAATGTAGAAAGGTCACGGACAGAAAGGAGAAGTTAGAACTATTACGTAAGTTTAATAGATGTTTTAAATGTATAAATAAGGGTCATGTAGCTAAAAATTGTCGTGCACGTAATAGTACTTGTCATGTATGTGGCGGCCCGCACCATGTTTCGATCTGTGAGAAAGAGTGTGAGGGAGGTAGTGGCAACCAGAGTAAGGAAGACGAGAAAAGCAGGGAAGAGCATGCAGACCAGGCAGAAAATGGCCATAAAAGCCTTCATGTAGGTACAAGTTGTAGAGTTGCCTACAAACAGCGCAAGGTATCTTGAAGGGTGAAAGAGAGAAAAGAGTGAGAGTGCTTTTTGACTCAGGTAGCCAGAAATCTTTTGTAACATCCAGGGCAATGAATGACGCAAAGTTGCGTGTGATTAGAAATGAATGGCTTGCGATTAATACGTTTGGTACGGCGGCGGACAAAGGGAAGTCAAGGAAGGTTGTTGATTTTGAAATTGTGTCGAAACGTGGCGATCGGAAGTTGCGGGTAGAGGCGTTGGTTGTGCCGGAGATCTCGCGAATTAGGAACGAGCATCTTGAGGTTGTTAAGGGTCAGTATCCGCATTTGCAAGGTTTGTGGTTGTCGGATGTTTGTAAAACGGGTGAGATGTTAGAGATTGATGTGTTGATTGGGGCAGACAATCTTTGGGCCTTTCAAAGTGGGAAAGTTTTGAAAGGTGGTGATGATGACCAGTTGCTGTTGATACGATGTTAGGTTGGGTGATTAGTGGTCCACTGCTTGGGAGCTCAGAAAATGAAATAGCTAACGTTAATCTTGTTTCACAGGGCGGAGAACAAAACGAGTTAAGTTCAATAGGAGCGGATATAGAAAACTATGGGATTTAGATACCTTAGGGGTTAAGGAATGTGATGACGTGCATGAAGCGTTACTCGACAAGATAACATTTAACGGATCAAAATATTCGGTTAAGTTGCCGTGGAAACAAGGTCACGATCATTTGCCATCCAATTATTCGAACAGTTTGGCTCGCATGAAGGGACAGATAAAACGACTTACATCTGAACCAAGTTTGCTAAGAGAATACGATGCGATAATAAAAGAGCAGGAAACCCTAGGTATAATTGAGAGGGTGGGGGAACTGGAAACAAAGGAAAGAGTGCATTATTTACCCCATCAAGCGGTTGTACGTAGGGACGCAAAAACCACAAAATTACGTATTGTTTACGATGCGTCGTCAAAGGAGGGTAAGAAGGGAACATCCTCAATGATTGTCTTCATGTGGGCCCTTCACTGACGCCATTGTTATTTGATATTTTACTAAGGTTTAGAGAAAACCCAGTAGTGTTAATCGGTGATATAGAAAAGCATTTTTGAATGTAGAAGTAGCACAAGAGGACCGGGATTATTTGAGATTTTTGTGGGTAAGAGATGCTGTAGGAGGTAATTTAGAAATTTTAGTATACAGGTTTTGCAGAGTAGTTTTCGGGTTAAATGCATCCCCATTTTTGTTAAACGCGACCCTTAGACATCATATTGAACAGTTTATGAGAGCGATCCAATCTTTGTTCAGAAACTCAAGGACGGTTTCTACGTAGATGATCTAGTTTCAGGAGGTAGAGTAACTGAAGAAGTTAGAGATTTGTATGAAAAAGCCAAAAATCGAATGGCTATGGGGGGATTCAAACTGCGCAAATGGATGACGAATGACGCAGCACTGCGAGAGCATATAGGCAAAAACGAGAGCCAGGCTAAAAGGATAAGGTCACAAGGTTAGACGACATTGAGACGTATGCGCAGGCAAGCTTAGGAATTGCGCAAGATGGAAATAATGATAAAGTATTAGGGATCAATTGGGATTACGAAAAGGATATTATTATGTTTGATTTTTTGAAATTAGTAGAGAGTTTCAAGGAAGAGAAATTCACAAAAAGAAAATTACTAAGTGCGTTGGCCAAGATATTCGACCCGCTAGGCTTGGTTAGTTGCGTAGTTGTTTTTATGAAGATCCTATTTCAGAAGTTGTGTGTCGACAACTTAGGCTGGGATGAGGAATTAGTTGAGCAAAACTCAAGGGAATATTTAAACTGGATTGAGGATTTGGAAAGAGTAAAATCGATTACGTTAGATAGATGCGTTTACAATAATATAAATGGCGAAATTCAGTCGTGTGAACTGCATGGATTTGGCGACGCAAGCGAGAAAGCTTATTGCGCCGTAGTTTATTTTGTGTGCCATACATCAACAGGAGTTTATGTCCAGTTGTTGACAGCAAAAACCAGAGTTGCACCGCTTAAGACTCTTACAATACCGCGACTTGAACTTATGTCAGCACTGATGTTAGCTAAATTGGTAGATTCCGTAAAGAAGGCTCTTGCGACGCAAGTTAAGTTTACTAACGTTAGATATTGGTTAGATAGCATAACGGCCTTATATTGGATCCAAAATCATGGCGAATGGAAACAATTTGTACGCCATAGGGTAAATCAAATTCTAAATCTGAGCGATAAGGGGAGTTGGAGCCACTGCCCGGGGCTGGAAAATCCCGCAGATTTAGGAAGTAGGGGAGTATTAGCATCTAAGTTGCAAAACGATTCATTGTGGTGGACTGGGCCACAATGGCTGAGCAGCGGGGAAAGTGCATGGCCAGAAAAGGGGAAAATTATTGCCACAGAAGGTAGTAAGGCAGAGGAGAAGAAAGCAACTGTGCTAGTTGCGAATACGAAGAAAGTTGCATCAGTAGGCAACATAGTTAATATAGAAAGATATAGTTCTCTAGAGAGATTAGTACGTGTGACTGCATGGGTGCAACGATTTGTACGGAAATTGATTGCGAAAACAAAGGGGAAAGAAGAGTTTGCAAAATCAGATTATTTGAAACGTGAAGAATTAGTAGCAGCAGAAAGACTTTGGGTAAAAGCCTCGCAAGTAGAGTTGAGAGAAGATGAAAAATATAAGCAGTTAGAAAGGCAGCTTAGGTTAGTTGAGGAAGAAGGAATAGTGAAATGTCGAGGAAGATTTGCAGAGTCAGACTTAAGCGAAGACGCCAAATACCCAATGTTATTACCAAAGGAAGGTAGATTGACGGAGTTAGTAATTATTAACTGCCATAATAAGATACATCACAGTGGGGTAAGGGCAACGTTAGCGGAAATACGATCACGTTATTGGATTCCCAAGGGTAGGCAAAGGGTTAAAAGTATCATAAACAAATGTATGGTGTGTAAGAAATTAGAGGGAAAGCCTTATAGCGCACCAAAGGAAGCTGATCTTCCGGAATTCAGAGTAAAAGAAAGCGAACCATTTTCAAAAACTGGGATAGATTTCGCCGGACCATTGTTTGTCAAAAATGCGACCAACGGAACCGATAAGGTTTACATTGCCTTATTTTCATGTTGTGTGAGTAGAGCATTACATTTAGACTTAGTGAGAGATTTGTCAACACAAGAATTTTTGCGGTGTTTGAGACGATTTTCAGCTCGCAGAGGAACTCCGGCACTGATAGTAACCGACAATGCGAAAACATTTAAAGCCTCCGCCAAAGCCGTGAAAAAACTATATAAGTGCGAGACCTTGCAGGGTTTCTTAGGAGTCAACAGGATTGAGTGGAAATTTAACTTAGAACGAGCTCCCTGGTGGGGTGGATTTTTCGAACGGATGGTGCAGTCGGTAAAAGATGTTTGAGGAAGGTGCTGGGGAGTGCGAGACTGACCCTTGATGAGTTGTTGACGATGTTAGTGGAAGTTGAGGGGACGCTCAACTCTAGGCCACTAACATATGCTTATGACGAAGTTGGTAGTGAACCATTGACGCCGTCTCATTTGTTGGTTGGTAGGAGACTGAAGTCAATGCCGGACGGTGTGGTTGGTGAGGAGTCGGACGAGGAATACTGTAGTAAACGGTTTAGGTATTTGTGTAGAAAAAAGCAGCATTTTTGGAATAGGTGGCGTAAAGAGTATCTTACTGATCTTAGAGAATTCCATCGTGGAAATCAAGAAGATAGTAAGAGGGTGGTAAAAAAGGGAGATGTTGTGGTTGTATTTGAGGATAATGTGAGGAGAGGAAATTGGAAGACGGCTGTTGTTGAAGAGTTGATTGTTGGAAGAGATGAGATGATCAGGGGTGCAAGGGTTAGGTTGATACGCAACGGTAAAGAGGTCATTCTTTCTCGCCCTGTCCAGAAACTCTATCCAATCGAGGTTAATCATAGCCAGGAAACAGAGAAGCAAAATAAGAAAGATAGATTAGAAAAGGGAAACAAAGCGAATGCTGAAAGTGTGAGGCGAGAAGGGAGACCAAAAAGAGCAGCAGCATTAGATTCAGAGTGGAGAACGAGAAACATGATTAATTGACTAGCTGCGCTAGTCAAGGCGGGGAGTGTGTCGTGAAAATGTGTCAAATGTCATGTTTGTGTTGTGTGTGTATTTTATATTCATATAGTTATATTCATTTATGTGGAAATAGAGTAACTTGAAAACAGGGGAAATAATGCGCGCAAACAAACGCACGTCCAACCACGAAGAAGGAAACCGCCTGTCCCACACGCTAACGCAAACGGATGGAAGAATGGGGGCAGTGCGGTTAGAGAGTTAACCGCGTTGCGGGAAAAAAACATCCTGGGACGTGCATAAATTGCGCAAAGGAAATTGATGTCAAAATGGAATAATATCCCCTATAGTTTTAAATATATGTAGAATTGTAAACTTTAAGTTAGTGTTATTAGGAGAGTTGTATTGTGTGGTGTGTTGTCACCGTAACGTCAGAGTGAGTGTGTCTTTCTTAAGCGTGTCGTCTTAAGAGTATTGTGTCATCGACGTGCACTAAGTGTGTACAAAATATATACCTGTACATAGAGTGTTAATAAAAGTTAAAAATACAGTCCCCGAGTTGTGGTATTCGTTGAATCTGGTGCCAGCAGCAGCGTAACTTGCAGAGAGGCGAAGTTGCGCGACACAGTATACAAGAAAAACTACGTGGTGTTACCTGCAATCCTTGAATTGAAGATCGTTGCAAGAATCAGTACAGTACAACTGCCATCAATACAACGGCGCATGGCGTACATCAAAACCATTTAGTTCCCGTTTATCAGTTAATATCTTCACCGATATAGCCAGGCTAATAAACTTCACAACAACTCCGCAAGTACAACCCTTTTCAGCCAAGTTGAGTCTACGTATACAATATGTTGTAGACTTACTTTTCAACCGTTGTAAGCGTCTACCGCAATAGTTCTCTCTCTATAACTGGGCATGATTTCCGGGTGGGGATTTTTTATTTACACTTGAATGACGTATATATGTGATAAAATTATTATAATTGAGACAAGTCGGCGAGGCTACTTCCGTGTACAAATATTAAATCTCTTCAAACAACAGGGGCGAAGACTGTAATCTTCAAAGTTTTTATGGCAAATTCTCAAGTGAAATGTCATATAGGCTCGTAAATAACCTAAATTTAGACTGCGATCAATTTTTAACGCTTTGTTTGCTGATGCGGTTCTATTTGGAAGTGTAGTGTTACTCCATGATAACATATCATATGTCACGTGCTGTCAAAATTGCTTTAAGACGACAGGATCTTATTGTTTTCACGCACCTTGGGCCGGTTGTATGAAAGCCGGATAGCGCACCAACGGATTGTGTTTTTTAAATAAAAATTTTATACGCAAATTGTAAATTTGCGGTTGATGGAGTAATATGTTCTAGAAGGTCCTATTTCACCCTACATATGGACCGTCTCTGGTCTAGCTGTAGTTATCGCATGCACTAATTTTAGCTTGGGCAAAGGTCAAGGCCTCAATAGAACAAGGCTGTTTTTACCAGCGATGTCAATAGTTATAAAGTCCAAAATCTGACAGAACTCTGGCATCTTAGCATGCGAACAACGTATGCAAACTTGTGTTACGGCCAATTGAATCTCCCTTGACGGTCTTCCCTTCACGTGGACAAGAACAATATATAGCCCTCTTTTTCTGCTAGGATTTTGGCTGCTCCCCATGCAGGCGTGCATTGGTCATTCTCAAGACCTCAGCCAATGCAACCACAACGCCGGTCAAATATTTAAAGGTCTTTTTTCGAAAGGCAGCAATATACGTATATCTGCATTTCAAAATAATTTTAATAACAAAAACTACAAAAATAAACTCCATCCACCTCCCCTAAACGAAGGACTGGCCGCTGTGGCATCCGCATGTAAATATACTGATACGTTATGTTCATTCATATGTTATCTCTAGATAGTCTATCGATATTCTTCTTGTGACTTTGAATGAATTGCAATGATTAAACAATGGCAGGAAGTGCTGTATTTCTGGACAACACCTCACCACGTGAAGTGCATTTGTCTCAGTATAGCTAATGGTGGTCCCTAGATTATCAGGTCTCAACTAACTGAGCAACATGCACAGGAAACACTTAGGTTAATTAGAGCCTCTAGACCTTTTATTCGAGCGCTTCCTGCCCAATTTATGTGCCACAAAAATGCCTCATGCATGCATGGTGTTGGTTCTTTGCTAAGTTGCCAGACGTACCGAAAATCCTTATAAAGAATTTCAACATATAAACTACATTAAAAGCTCTGAAATCGCCCGTTGTCGGGTATAACTTTGGTTAAATCCTATATTATTCCTAAATCGAGGATCCTCTTCAACAATTGTTGCTTCAAGGCTTAAATTTTATTGCTCTTCAAGCTTTTTTAGAACGGCTGAAAAAATCACTACCCGGCTTTTATACATCCGGCCCCAGTAAAGTTTTTAGCTCTATTTCAGCATCGATTTAAGTGTGGTTTATAAAACCAAATTATAATTATTAAATAATAAAATATTGTTGCGGGAGTATGATTGGTTTTACCTATAGTTAATAAAAATTGATTCTGGATCATCACACTTACGGCGCCACGAAACATTGCAAGGCATTCTGACATTCCAGTTGCCATAACAACCGTTTACTAGTAAGACAACCTGCAAATTAAAAGAAGTTAGAAAACAATTTGATCGTGGTGTGGCCAGTGTTGGTCATTTCTATGCGAGGGTGGAAAAGGTGGTAGCGTGAAAAAGCCATAAGCACACACGTAAATCGACACCGTGATTTCGGTCGGTTTATCCAGGTTTTGAGTGGAGGTTTTATCAACAATTGTCACTGACTGTATGCTTAGGTTTATGCAGATCTCAAAATTTTGATAAATCGACTAAAATCGCTGCTTGCGCCCGATTTTGGAATTATTCTAGCAAGATATATTACATATGTAACGAGCACTTGAACATTTTTTAATTCTTAATTCTCACGCGTATGCGTTGATTACAGAGGTCTTACAGCAACGTGGCGACTGTGCTAACCGCTTATTTTAGGCAGGCTTCAACAAAATAATTTATTTACCTCGACAGAGATCTGACAAGATCTGCATTCAACTGATCCCCCAATTTCAATGCAATTTTTCCCGCCAAAGTTTGGCTCAGGGTTGTTACAATCTGGTTGCCATGTTTCAAAACCTTCGCCGCAACTCATATTCCACTTTTCTTAAGGGCAAATTGCCATTATTACAGTCAACCAAGCAAAATGTAGTAAATGTACTGGTGCTGAAAACGAAAAGTTTTTAACCTAAATGAAATAAACATAGTAAAAGACAAAGCTGGGCTTTTTTTTACCCCCCCCCAAATCTCAGGAGTTTAAGCCTAAGCTGGATGTACGAAGGATGGATAGCGCTATCAACCAGTGTTTCACTATCCGGTGCATAGCGCTATCCAGCTTTCGTACAACCGCTCCCTGGCTTTTAAAATCAACACACTATGCTTGGCAAGCGTACGTCTCCATGCATGCGTCCCTTGATTCCTCTTGCCCAAAGATAAGGCTAATGTACAGAAAACGAAAAAGAAGTTCTTCAAACGCGTGAAACAAACTCGCGTTACCTGTTATATAAACATTTAGCGATATCACAGTATTGGCCCATCTCCGGGTCCTTTCTTTGGTAAAACACCAATTAAGGTCGTTGTCCTGAGTTCTTGCGATTACGACAGTTATTCTCGGCCATATTTAATTCTGGATATGTGGTGTTCATGGTATGACGATGTCGACATCGTTCTGTCCATGACTGACACGGAGTACCCGAGGCAGTCACTGATATGCTCCCATGGTAAATAAACTGCCTCCGTTTAAGTATAGGCAATCTACAGTGTGTATGAAAAAAATTCGAATCCAACTTTGACAGGCTGCTGCGTATAAAATACTAAAGTAAACGATATAATTTTTATATGACAACCAGTGGCGTAGCCAGCCTGACGATTTTGTCCCGCTATGTAAATTTTGAGTTATTATAATTATTCATGTCTTCAGAAATCTATTGTTTTCACAGTCAGTGAACACGAAAATATTAGCATAGCGGGACAAATCGACAGGCTGGCTACGCTACTGATGACAACAAAGATTAGCTTATTTAGTTTGCGATTATACCGTTCTTATATCGACACGACCAAAACTGGCCGAGTTATCTTCTTTTAAAAATTGTTGCTCGAAATCAAATTTTTCCGCCGATGGGAATTCGAAGTGAGACCTCCAGACAAAAGAAAATGCAAACTTGATCAATAAATGTTCGTTGTTCCATGCTTAATTGAAGAATTGTGTTCTTCAAAGCTAAATTTGCATTTTAGTTTTCAGTAATAATTAGATTTTCAAGCCCTTTTGGACTAATTTTCAATAAAACAAACGTCCAATTCCCATCGGCAGAAAATTATGATTTTTTTGAACTTTTTTTGTCGAACCAGTACTCCTTCACTTTTCAACTAAATGACACGTACAACGTGTCATTTGAAAGAGAAAAAAAAGAACTTCGCAATGGTGTAAAAATCAACCAAATTTCTCAAATATATTTTGCATTATTACACGCAAAATTTAGATTCGAATTTTTTTTATACACCCTGTATATGAAATCGATTAATCAATTGTTTGTAGCATCTGTATGCACAGTGCGTCATTCTTTCCTTTTTAGAACGATACGATATTCTGAAAATCATAATCACTGCGGTGAACTCACACTGGTATTGATCTACAGGGTGTCCCAAAAAAACGAAAACTATTGAAATCACTCATTGTTAAAATTTGAATGCCGTGTGCACGAATTTTAACCCGTGGGGATTTAATGCAACTCAGTGAAATGCTAGATGCTTTGTGTTGCTAGAGAAAGGGGACATGTCAAAGGTCATGGTGATTGAGATGCACATTTAAATATTGTTAGTAAATATCATTTTCGCGTACGAGCAAATTTTACTGCATCATATGCATGCATAAAAATGCTTATGGCAAACATTTACACACTTGTGGGTCCCAACAGAGTGCTTAGGCATTAAAACTCTAACAATTACATTGTTATGGGTGATTTCAATAGTTTTCGTTTTTTTTGGGACACCCTGTATAATGTCATCATTATCGTTATAATCGCCGAGTCGGAGGTACCCATTCCGCTCGGATATTTACACCCACGATGTGCAAATGCGAAATCAAAGCAGTGAATCAAAGTCGTTCGTCACGTCACGCCATGGACCGTCTTCTACGTTATACGCATTCGCCAGTGTGAACTACTAAGTTCTTGATTGATCGAGACAAAAATTTGTAGTTTGAAACGTGCAAAACTGTCATTTCGCGAATTATGATGAAATTTATAAATATACATTTTCATCAATATGGAATATATACATATTCTCAAATGTATTTGAACATAAATTTGAATGTTTTATTTTTACTCTTGAATGTTTTATTTTAAAAATTTACTCTTGTACCTCTTGTACCTAGGCAAATTCAATCACAATATCGGCATGTACACACAAAAACAATCCGAATATACGTCAATTTATACCTAATGTTACGCAAGGCTTTATTGAGTTCAGAGATATGCATGTAAAAATAGGAATATCAATAGCATAACAGGGATTAGTGAATGATTTTTGCCACAAGACGCCTAGTAAATATAATTTTCGGCCATTAGCAAACATTAATCGCCTTTCCTTTTCATGTATGACATATCGTGGGATTAAATAAGTAATAAGGTGAAAATATTTATTATCCTCCCAGAACTAGTACTAATACCTGGATAAACAGTCTTAAGTCGTCACTAATCTCAATTGTGGCATTTTAAAAAAAAATGTGCGTGCTGTAGGCCACTCAAGTTCTTATGTCAATCAATTGTGTTAAAAATGTTGCGCGGTCAAGCATGTAATAGATTACGTCATCAAAAGTTCAATTCGATAAAATAAGAGTGAACATAGTTTAAGTTGAAAGACATTGTTCACAGACGTATTGTTTGTAAATTTTACTAGTTGTTGATGATAAATATTTTAAGTTGTGAACATTTTTAACTATTGATCGATTGAGCAGACCAACTCGACTAGTGCGACAACGCCTTAAACGAACAAGATATGATAGCTGGAACGAGCTTCTAAGACCAATCCACATTTCTAACTTACAACGCTGATTGGTTAGATAGGGATCAGCCTGCTCTGGTTGATGATGTCTGCAAGTTTCCCTTCACCGTTACTATAAAAGGGCGTGCACAACACCCCAACCTTCAGTGGACTAGCGGTGTAAAAAGCATATGAAACGTTAGAGAAGCTCAACTATTACAGAACCAACGACCAAAGACAAGAACAGCAACGACGAATATTTGAAGAGAAGAACGAAACCAGAAACTAACATCAATGAACATTAATTAACCCATTGTAAAAGATCTCCTACCTCGCGTAAATAGAAAATAAAAAACATATAACACTAAAATTATTCTAAAACAAGACGCCTGTTCTGGCGTTAACTCCGGCGCACGAGGCAGTCTTTAATATAGAGCTTCTGAACATAAGCAATACAGTTCATATTCGCATTTAGATGCCTTGCGAGTTGCGAACCTATAAATGTTTGATCGCGAAATTCAGAAGCACGTCGTACTTTAAAAAGTATAGAAGTTCAATTGTGCAAAAATGTAAATAAACCGCATGATACATTCGCTTTGTCTCACACTTTGCTTTTGGAATAGGCGCTTATATATTAAATTTTCAATTCTGTGCAAACTACGACGTGTCAACGCGCCCATACACGACCACATCATCTTGGTAAACGGCGAAATAGCAGCGATATTATTAAAATAGGACCAGAATCTATATGTATTAAATATATTCTTACCCCAATTCAATCTAAACTTAATCAAAAAGCATGAAAACAACGGTTTATTTGTTCCTCTTGGAGGAATTGCCGTATCATGCGAGCGAAATTGAATTGCGCATCGGAAAATTAGCCAAAGCTGTGCACCACAACTCTTGGGAGATAAGACTGGGACGTTGATAAATACGGTCACTACACATTTTAAATATTAGAATGTTTTGCACCATTTCAGACTTGCGACGACAAAAAATAAAAAAAAACAAAAAACAAAACCAAACCGGGGCGAATTTTCGTTGCTGGCGCTGGAGTAATAACAAGAGAAATGAAATCTACACTATTTTTACTGTATACTGCCTATGTTTTAACTTTAAAAAGAAGTTACAGAAGCGAGAAAAATGCGAAAAGTTTTTGATATTTTACTCATTTTTTTAATGGGCCGATTCTGGACCTGAACCACTTTAAAATTGTTATAATGAATTGAATCGTTCGATCGGCCACATTTAAATAAATTATAATGTTTGACTTAAGATATAATTTTAGTGAAATTTAAAACGCAGTGACGAGAGTCTTATGTCCTGTAGTGATCAAGCAATCTCAGTTGTGGGAATGCTAGCAATTTCCGTTGGCAAAATCACAGCTGAGGGTCTTTCCAGAGTGTCGTAAAGCTCTGTCGCATTCTCCTCTCGTTCCCGTAACGTTTGTTTCGAAACACAAATCGTCGTACGGAACGAAGACATTTTTGACATGACGTCCCAGGACGTCATAAACATGGTTGCCAGACACATCAACATTTCCCCACGCGTTTCGAAGCCAATCAACAGCCAATGGTGGAAAAAGCTGGAGTCTGTCATACCAAGAGCTCTGCGAAGGATGTGTGTTGACATAATCTCTTCTCCACAGAACAACACCACGCGAATATTGCGGAATCGGATTTCCATCAGGTGTTAGATTACCGTACTCTGGAGGACGGTTTTCCGGAGTTGCTGAATGTGAAGAGTCTTATAAGGAATAAAAATGCTCATATCTGTAGACTCTCTGGGCAGATTGTTGAAATGCGCAAGGTCCAAGAGTCAATTCAAGTATGATGCGCAGCAATAAACGAACTCCACACGCACAGATCACACATAAACAATAACTTTAATACCAGTTATAATTATACAATGTTCTGTTGTTGATTCTCGATAGAGATTGAGGTTGAGGTTTGGTAGATAGATTGGTATGATTGCGGATATGGATATAGATATGTTTGCGGGTTCGAACTACACAATTTAGAAAAGATTTACATAGATTATGGCATGCGCGCAAACTAACATAAGCATAATATATACATGAATACGATTTGACACTCTACGCGATTGAGAATAGAGAATAACGAACTGACTACTACAAGATAAATGTAACTTACTTTGGTTGGCGCACACCAAACTTGAATAGATATTGATGATAATTCGTTCGTATAGATTTATAGATGTTTACCGTTCTCGCTCTGTTTGAGTTGACAATATACTGACACCTGATACTTTAAAACTAAAGACTAATAATACATGCGTTCCGTTGCCATGGAAATGGCAACATATCAACATTCCAGACTACGTGTACGTTTCAAACCTACAATATCATCATACAAATATTATTAACTTTCTGTTTGTCGGTGCGTTTGGTGATTTTAGTGGCATCCGGGAATGAGGATAATACGAACCACTGCAGAAATAAGAATTGAATGAAAACCAAGGAGTAAACAATGCCCTGACTCAATGTTAGCTTATAGTTTGTAAGAGTGACTTATTAGTTATTACAATATATGTATTCATAGTTTCTCAGTTGGGGTTAGCTCTTACTGCTGTTGTAAATATGTTTTTAGTAGTACTTTGTCCTCGATTTAATTTCATGTCCACAATTCACGAATATATCCCTTTATTCTAATAATTTTTTTAAGTGGTTGGGTAAGGATTAGGGTCAGGTTTTGGATTAAAAGTTGTGCTTGGGAAAAAGTACATGAGTTTAGTTTTGTTCTCGCACAGCCTTCCCTTCCTGGTGATGCTTTTGGGTAAATAAATAGACAGAGAGTTGTAATCAAACTACTTTTAGTTAGTAGCAATTAGATATTTTACCTTCTTTGCGTTTTCGCTTTCTAATGATCAAAAGCAAAACTATGACGAGAAACACAAAGGCAACAGTAGCAATGACGATAGAAATCGTCTTTTTGTTGAAAATATCTATAAATGCACGAAAGAAGTTGTTTGAAAAAAGAATGCAGAAAATAGAGTTGTATAACAAACAAACAATATCTATTTGGAAAAATTTTGAAAATTTTCAACGGTAAACAAGCTGGTTTCGGGTGTTTGATCTATGATTGGTCGAGCGACCTCGGATTCTTACGCCATACACACCTAAGCGGATCTTTCAAGTGGCGGCGAGTAACTACAACAAATTTGTTTTCTCAAAAATTCACCGTTGTATTCATACCAGAGCAATTATTCGCCCCATGCTCAGTAAACATCGTTAATTAAGAACTTCGAATTCGTCTTGGTTACTATTTATTATATACATCTCGCCTTCGGGAATAATTGTTAGTTAATACCTTTCTAACATTATATCAGATATAGTACAGTCCAGAAATAACCTAACAAAAACCGCGGTTAACCTACGTCGAACCGCGGTGAGACGGAGGTTAAACCTCCGCTTTAAGCCCGTTCTCCACTGGGCTAATTTGTTGGCGCGAACAGATAAAAAGTAAGAAGCAATCATACTTCTTTGCGGCGAAATTTTTCGCAAGCCAATCACAACACTGGATTTCAGATATCGCTTCGCGTTGCGCGAATAAATTCGCCTAGTCGAAAACGTCTTTACTCGGTCTGTATGGTCTGACAGACGTTTCTTAAGAATTTTTTGATTTGGTTAATGTGATGTCGTTCTCAGCTGTTCATAACATTTCGTACGGAAGCGAACGACCTGTGTGAAGGTGTTTTTTCAGTGGCGGTCGTCTGCGGTTTCTTCGGTTGCCCGCAACCGAACCGTGATCGCACTGCAACGGAACCGCAACGGAACTGCAACCGCAGTGTTAGGTTATTTCTGGACAGTACTGTAAATCTTGTGCGACCATCCTGCTGTAACAAGACCGAGTCAATTGTTACCTGAGCAATGTTTCATCTGACATACTTGAACCCGATAAGCTGCTCCCTGCTTACTACAATTTTCACTAAACTCTCCAGGCGGTATTTCACACAGTCGCATCCATATTTCAACACCTTGACCACACGTGACACTGCATGGAGATGACTTTGTCCAGTTGGCAGAAGTACCAGCAACTGCAAAGTGAAAATTAGAATGAGACACACACAGCCCCGAGTTCTAATTCGGCCAAATGTATTATTTAAAAAAATGTATATGCACTGTAATAAGTAGAGTTCTGCACTGAAAGTTAGAACTGAAAGGGCTGACTATATAGTGAGGAAGAATTAGGTAGAAGAAGCCCGGAGAACAAAAGAATATCATAAAGTTACTCTTCAGCAGTCTTTAGCAGTTTGTTTGAGTCTTACTAAGACAACGTTTTCTTCTACATTTCCTTAACTCAGCCGAGTTTCCCAGCCAATTGCAGTTACGGCCTCCGTATTTTGGTTCTGGATTATCACAATTACGGTGCCATTTTTCCACTCCTTCACCGCACGAAACATTGCAAGGAATACTCAAACTCCAGTTGCCATACCCGCCACTCACTAGTAATAACAACATTAAAATATTATAATATTCTTGTATGTTTGCATGGTGACATCAATAAGTAAATTAGCTTGTAGGTATTATAAAGTTAGTAAACAACTTGAACGTGGGATCGGACGTGTAAGTAATTTCTACCCGGAGGTGAAAAAACTTGAGGCGTAATGCCAGCAAATGTAGCCTGAGAAGTTGAAAACTATTCTGGGAAGATATATTTTTAACGAGGACTTGAACTATTGCTATTCGTAATTTCCTCGTGTACATGTTGATTACAAGTACATTTTTTCACTTTGGAAGCTTGTATAATAACTATATTGGTGTGCGGACGTAACTAAAACCGACTAAATTCTGCTTACGCTTATGTTGGTTCTTACAGCACCTTTGCGACTATATGTCATCGGCTAATTTCAGTATGCTTTAACAAAATAATTCCCTTACCTGGGCAGGGTTTAGCTAAACAAGGTCTGTATACGACTGATTCTCCGATGTTACTACAGTTTTTTCCATGAAACTTTGGCTCAGGATTGTTGCAAACTCGTTGCCATGTTTCAAAACCTTCACCGCAACTTACATTACAACTATTTATTAATGACAGGTTGCCAAAATTACCGTCAACTAAACAAAATAATATAACGTATTGGTTTTGAATACAAACAACTTTTTATACCCTAATAAAACAAACGTGACACATTGTTATACCGCTACTTTTTTCGGAAGTTTAATCCGTTGAAAAAAAGTGTATTGAAAACAACACATCTATATTTCCACCCTTCACATGTGCATGGGAAACGAAGATGAACTTCTTCAAACACGTGAGACAAACCCACGATACCTGGTGTACACTTAGGGATATCACAGTACTCCCATCTCTTGTTTCTATCTGAAGTAAAACACCAAGGTCTTTGTCCTGAGTTTTTGGGATTACGACAGTAATTCTTGGCGTTATTTAAATCTGGATATGTGGTGTTCATGGTATGACGATGTGGACATTGTTCCGTCCATGACTGACACGGAATACCGGAGGCTGTGACTGATATATTGCCATGGTAATTGCTTCCGTTTAAGTAAAGGCAATCTGGGTAAAAGGATACACATATGAAAAAATGTTCAGGTTCAATTGGGCCTAAGCCGCTAGAACAGTACAGACCAACAAGAAGTATACTAACACCACTAAATAAGAATGGATGGCATCAAATTGGAATCAGGTATTTTATGTTAACAATGAGTTTATAATCATTTTCAGTAACTGTTTCAACTGCTGCTAGTTTGTTTAATTCCGCACTTGCCCTTCTGTAATTACACCTAATTAATTTGACGTCTTACGACTGTTTAGTTTGAATGTAGAAAGTTGTTAAACTCTCATTCAATCAGCATCGAGCAATTTTGTCATGCTAATAATAAGGCTTGTTAAGGTGGCTCGATACAGTTTTAAAAGATTCCATGGTTCATCATTTTGATACGTTCAAACAGCCCTTTTTTACAATTTATTCTAGAGATATTGGGGGTTTCATATATTTTGATATTTCTATTTTTGAATCGTTTTAGTTTTAGAAACAATTTGGTTTCTATTGGTAGCCCGCAACCGAACCGTGATCGCAATGCAACCGAGCGGCAAAGGAACCGCAACCGCAGTGTTAGGTTATTGCTGGATAGTACTGTAAATCTTGCGCGACCACCCTGATGCAGTAAACTCTATATACACTGGCAGTCAAAAAGAACTGCTCAAAACAAGTTAAAATGCTCTCAAATGAACGTAACTGTCCCTCTAACAATATATACTGTCAAATACAGAATAGATTACATGCTAAACTATATGAAATATTAATATTTTGTTGACCCTCCTTTGGCTTTATAATTGATGACGGCCTTACACCGGCGTGGCATACTTTCTGTTAAGGTGGTAATCTTCACGGTCATCCTAAGAAATTCATCCTATGGACAGTCTTTACAGCAACGAATAAATCATGGACGCTTTATGAATGAATTCCTTTCTTGCACTATCTCCTTGACATTGTCCCACAGATTTTCAATAGAATTAAGGTCTTTTGATTGTGCAGGCCAATCTATTTCTGTCACTCCCTCTTTCTGAAACCATTGTTTGACAATATCTTGGAAGTATGGCAGGTTGCATTACATTATTAAAATATTGTTTGGAATAAGAGAGTTATGCAAAATGCCTATGAAGCTCTCTCCTATATTCGCTTCTTTTTTATGAATTTGTATCTAAACAGTTCTTTTTGAGCGCTAGTGTACCAAAAAAATAGATTGTCACGATTCTTGTAACATACGATAATAGCAACATTTGAGCAGTTCTTTTTGACCGCCAGTGTATATCTGTTCCATTTGGTGAAGTAAAATTAAAATAATTATTGCATACATTTTTCCACACTTACCCAAATTTCCTGTCGGTTCAACTTCTCTGGGTGTATCTACAGAATGCGGAATTTAGTCATTCATAAGTAGTAAAATTTTGCTCTACATATAAGAAAGATTCGTTCGCATGCAGCCTTTTTCATTTTCAAAACACCATTTGTAACATTTAATAGGTTTTTATAAGCTTCCGACTAGAGGAAAATCACCCAGAAAAATATTTTCGTTGAATTGAACAAAAAAAAGAAGAAAGGAAAAAGAGAAAAGTTTTAAAGCATAAAATTAATTTTTTCCCTTACTTTACGCGCCTATGTAACTTCGTATTTGAAAGATCGAACATTTTATATTCATGCACGTGCACTGTACAATATAAATTACCTGTTAAGTTTTCAAAATCTTCGTACCAGCATTCTGGGGAGTCACCAGCATTCCTGTATGGTTGTAGCTCCCCCCGGAGCAGTTTCTTCTTTTTCGGTGAGCGAATTATCTCATATGTTACAATTATTTCCATTATTTCATGACATAAATGCTTAGCAGCATTATACGATTCGCGGCAAACTTTCTGCTCTTGATATTCGCTTTGCGTTCGGTCACAAATCGGAAAATGGAAATGACAATAGAATATACTAAGGACGTAAAAACATTTCCGTATTTCGTTGATATTCATATTAAAAAAAAGTACTGTATTTGAGTCGCCCAGCCTTTTGATATTATCTTCAAGCCTATTAATACCGTCGTTTTTGCGAATTTGATAAAACGGATCACTATAGACGTACTTTGGTAACAAGATACCATGATTTTCACAATAAGGCCGAGAAAAATTTACCAAAGGGTAACACGAACTTGAATTGATTATTGGCTCAGCTTCGGCAGGAATACATGTTCTAAACAACAAACGATCGATCTCTAAATATTTTTCATGGGACATGACAGCTCTGACTTATAACACGGTTTGCACATGATAACAGCAGGTTATAGAGTACATGTAATAGCTTCTGAAGTGCTTACGTCACACAGTTTTCTATCTATACATTTGTCCCACTTTTTCCCAGATTGCATTGCGATTCATTGTTCGAGATCGACATGACGTAAGCACCTCAAAGGTCTATTGTGAAACAAAACTAGTGTAAACTGGCTCTATTTCGATAAAACTGGCCTTTACGTTTATGAGTAAGTTGTGAAAACCAAATTACTTTTACCTGTTGCTAACGCTGTCTTGAAAACGATGTTAAACTACAAGTTAGGTAAAAATATTTGAACATGACCTTGTTACATGATTTCCCTGCAATTCTAGCCGGGTAAAAGTACTAATAAATATTTTCTGAGAAAAAAATTTTTGGCAAAATCATTGGTATGAAGATCGATGTAATCTATAGTAACGGTTATGGAACCATTTTAGATATGCTAGTAATACAAAAGCATACAAAATAGTTACACAATTTCCGCGCGTAATACAAAATATGCCAATTTAGCTTGGCTATATTTTCCGTATTTTACCCAATTTTGCAGTCAAACTTAGCATTTGCACTAATTTAAGTACGCCCAATTCTTTCATCTGTTATATGGAACCTAAACTTATTTTGTGGGGGAAGGAATACATAATATATAATTATGGAAACGATGAAACGAACACAAGGTTCATAAATCCGCTCCGGTGCTGTGTAAACGTTACTCCGTTTTGATACTTTTTTGCACCGTTTTCAGACCGATACGGAGTAGTGTAAACGTAGCCTAAAGGCTGTTTTCCACTTACGCGTTTTTTATACGCACTTACACGTACAGAAAAGTTTAAATGCTTTTAAATGTCATTATTTAACATCTATCGCAACTAATGCATACTAAAATATGCAGAAAACTAAGTTATTTGTGATTTGCCATGAATAAATCCTGGAAGGCGGGAATTCAGGACACCTGGTGCCTCAGACGGGACTAATGGAGATTTATGTCACGAATACAACAAGGATATAAAGCAACATGTCAGAAGGATCAAACGACTCGAAATCAAACATTGAATTGGCAACGAAACTTATACAGCTCAGATAAGCTCGGGACAAAACATGCAGAAACAATATTAATAGTGAAGAGAGTGCGATGAAGAGAATTGTCGAGACATTGAGAGAGATAGTAAACGAAACCAACAAAAGCTAGTACGAACAATCGAAGCAGAGAAAATTGCAGCAAAAAAGGGAGCGACGAGATTGATGCATGCATGGATCGAGGAAATTGAAAGAGAGCTTAACGACGGCGATGAGAAAATAAGTATTTTGGAACAGTGGTTGAATGAAACGATCACAAAAAAAATGGATTTTGAAATGGAACTTCACGATGGCAAGATGAAATTACAAGCTCAGCAGATTGACCAAGCGTCAAAACAACAGATGTCAGATGAGATTTCTACCCCAAAAATGCAAAACTGCCGAAACTAATAATCACAGTATTTAATTGATCGTATGGAGACTAGCAGAGATTGAGGCGAAGTTTTCGGATACAATTGACAAAACAAACATAAACCCTGTTACAAAATTTTCTTATTTAAGGAGTTGTTATGCGACAAATTTAAACGTGCGATCGAGGCTCTTGCATTTAATGGCGAGAGCTACAACAAAGCGGTTTCAATTCTCAAGGATGACTTGCGAGATAGCAAAAACGTATGTAAAAGAGGACCTTGAGCTTCCATATACAGCAACATCAAATCCTAAAAGGATATATGAATTCTATATGAGAAGTTATCATATTGTTTACATTCACTTGAGACATTGAAAAAGTTGGATGCCGTGAATGGAACTGTTGCCATGACATTGGATAAACTACCAAACATATGGGGTGACCTAGTAACGAGGTGACTCTGGTTGGGAAAACTGGACCTATTTTAAACTCACCGAAGCATTGCGACTTTGGACTCGAAGGAATCCAGTTGAAGCACAGAAACCAGATGATTGGAAGAAGAATGTGATGCACCCAAATCAGATGGTCATGAGATAATGAAGACAGCTTATGCTGGGGGGAGGATAATGAAATTATATATCCAATAGTGCTTGTGGACGTGAATGGGATTAGGACACGCGCTGCTCGATACTGCAGCTGGAAGCAGTTATGCCTCCAACAGTCTAACTAATGCACTAATAACCGAATTGAAATTATCTACCACTAGAGTAGAAGCTTATGCAGCCTGCATAAAATCATAAGATCAGAAATTTGAGCTTAATTTTGATTGAGTTTCATTAGTTCAGGCTTACTGACTTTCAACATTCAATCTAAAGCCCGCTTGATAGAGAGATACAAACATTTAAATGGTACAAAATTTGAAGGTCCTGACACTCGTACACAAATACATTTACATCTTGTGCTTGCGGCTAATGATTATGCCAAAATAAAAACCACTACAGCCCAAAAAGTGGGAAAGCGAGGAGAGCCAGTTGCAGAAAGAACACTACTCGGGTGGACGGATGTGGCCCCCAGGGAAAGAGGCCCCCATCATGTTGAACCAATCAACCACTGCTGATTACGAACAATTATGTGCATTAGACATCT
>NW_021163225.1:0-40000 GCF_004324835.1 Dendronephthya gigantea | reverse complement strand
CGCCACCTAGCCTGCGAACAGGTATATTCTGAAAACAGTTTAGTTTAGTAATGTGCACAGGCAGTGATATGTGTGAAATATTTGTGATTTGTCCTTACAAAACGAGCGATTTCTGCTGATAATTTTAACTTTAAGATTTAAAAATTATGTCGAGAGGCCTAGGAGCTTACAAAAAATACGAATATAAATGTGATACTATTCAACTTTTGTGTTTCTAGGCAGATCAAAAAACACGCTTCTCGACTAGTACTAATAGAGCACCAGAGGTGTACAAATATACCCCATTGACCGCAAAGAGTACTTGGTCAATTTAACCAAATTTTATTTGTTGTACTAAATATATTTGGTTGTTTTGACCAATATGAGCTTTCATATCCAATTCACGAATTTCTTATTGGTTAGTTCTACCATTTAAACTTGGTTATAACCAATTTATTTGGTTGAAGCAACCATTTCAAATGGTTGCAACTTTTTTTTTCGAAAATTGAATTTTGTAACACAGCCTTGATGGACTCCAGCAACAACGAATACACGAGCTTTGTCTTTAAGGGGTGGGAACACAACGGAAAGAGTAGGTTACACCACGAAAGGACAAGATTTACAGAAAACTCGATGTTTATCAAGAATACACTTTTGAAAAGACAATGCTGAACCACTTTTAAATTGTTTATAACGAATTGAATTCTTCGATCGGCCACAAAAATTGTTTGACTTGAGATATAATTTTAGTGAAACTTAAAACGAAGTGACGAGAGTCATATGTCCTGTAATGATCAAACAATCTCAGTTGTTGGAATGCTAGCAATTTCCGTTGGCAAAATGACAGCTGAGGGTCTTTCCGGAGTGTCATAAAGTTCTGTCTCATTCTCTTTCCGTAACGCATTTGTTCGAAACACAAATCGTCGTACGGAACGAAGACATTTCTGACATGACGTCCCAGGACGTCGTAAACATGATTGCCAGACACATCAACATTTCCCCACGCGTTTCGAAGCCATCAAACAGCCAATGGTGGAAATAGCTGGAGTCTGTCATACGAAAGCGCTGCGAAGAATGTGTGTTGATATAATCTCTTCTCCACAGAACAACACCACGCGAATATTGCGGAATCGGATTTCCACCAGGTGTAAGATTACCGTACTCTGGTACCGTACGGTTTTCCGGAGTTGCTGAATGTGAAGAGTCTTATAAGGAATATAAAATGCTAATATCATCATACAAATATTATTAACTCTCTGTTTGATGGTATGTTTGGTGATTAGAGTGGCAAGTGGGATGAGGATAATACGAACCACTGCAGAAATAAGAATTGAATGAAAACCAAGGAGTAAACAATGCCCTGATTCAATGTTATAATGTATGTTATATTTATGTAATTCCATAGTTTCTCAGTTGGGGTTATAACTCTTCAGTACTGCTGTTGTAAATATGTTTTCAGTAGCACTTTGTGCCCGGTAATAATTTCATGTCCAGAATCCTCGAATATATCCCTTTATTCTAATCCTTTTATGTAAGTGGCTGGGTAAGGGTTAGGGTCAAGCTTAGGATTAAAAGTTAGGATTATACGTAGATTCTGGAAATGAAATTACAATTATACCTTGTGCTCAGGAAAAAGTACACGAGTTCAGTTTTGTTTTAGCCCAGTGTCCCGGACCAATTACCCCGTTTCCACACCCCCCACCCCAACGTTACTTACTGTTCGGCACAATAATCATTTCGCACTTTTCAAAGATATTTATGAAGATAATTTCAGTTTATTATTAAATCGCCAGCGCCCTTCCTAGCGATGCTTTTGGGTAAAAAAATAGAACAATTATAATCAAACTACGTTTAGTCAGTAGCTATTAGATATTTTACCTTCTTTGGGTTTTCGTTTTCGAATTATCAAAACCAAAACTGCGACGACAAACAAAAGCAACAGTAGCAATGATGATAGAAATCGTCCATTTGTCGAAAACATCTGTAAATGTACCAAAGAAGTTGTTTAAAAAAAGAATGCAGAAAATAGAGTTATATAGCAAACAAGCAAGATCTATTTGGAGACATTTTGAAAATTTTCAACGGTAAACGAGCGTGTTTTGGCGTGTTTGATCTATGATTGGTCGAGCGACATCGGATTCTTACGCCATAAACACCTAAGCGGATCTCTCAAGTGGCGGCGAGTAACTGCAACAAATTTGTTTTCTCAACAATTCACCGTTGTGTTGATACCAGAGCAATTATTCGCCCCAGAGTCAGTAAATATCGTTAATTAAGAACCTCGAATTCGTCTTGGTTTTTAATTTATCGATATACACCTCGCCTTCGGGAATGATTGTTAGTTAATACACTTTCTAACATTATATCAGATACAGTACTGTCCAGAAATAACCTAATAAAAACCGGGGTTAACCTATGTCGAACTGCGGTGAGACGGAGGTTAAACCTCCGCTTTAAGCCCGTTCTCCACTAAGCGAATTTGTTCGCGCGAACAGATAAAAAGTAAGAAGCGATCATACTTTTTTGCGGCGAATTTTTTCGCAAGCCAATCACATCACTGGATTTCAGATATCGCTTCGCGTCGCGCGAATAAATTCGCCTAGTGGAAAACGGTTTTACTCGGTCTGACAGACGTTTCTTAAGAATTTTTCGATTTGGTTATTGTGATGTCGTTCTCGGCTGTTCATAACATTTCGTACGGAAGTGAATGACCACTGTGAAGGGGTTTTCTCCCTGGCGGTCGTCTGCGGTTTCTATCGGTCGCCCGCAACCGAACCGTCATCACACTGCAATGGAACCGCAACGGAACCGCAACCGCAGTGCATGTTAGGTTATTTCTGGACAGTACTGTAAATCTTGTGCGACCACCCTGATGTAACAAGACCGAGTCAATTGTTACCTGAGCAATGTTTCATCTGACATACTTGAACCGATAAGCTACTCCCTGCTTACTACAATTTTCACTAAACTCTCCCAGCGGTTTACCACACAGTCGCATCCATATTTCAACACCTTGACCACACGTGACACTACAAGGAGACGACTTTGTCCAGTTGGCAGAAGTACCAGCAACTGCAAAGTGAAAATTGGAATGAGACACACACAGCCCCGAGTTCTAATTCTGCTAAATGTGTCATTTAAAAAAAAATGTATGTATGCATGTATGTAGTGTTCTGCACTGTATACGTTGAGTTCTGCACTGAAAGTTAAAACTGAAACAGATGACTATATAGTGAGGAAGAATAAGGTAGAAGCCCGGAGAGCAAAAGAATCATAAAGTTACTCTTTAGCAATCTTTAGCAGTTGGTTTGATCCTTACTGAGACAACGTTTTCTTCTACATTTCCTTAACTCAGCAGAGTTTCCCAGCCCACTGCAGTTACGGCCTCCGTTTTTTGGTTCTGGATTATCACAATTACGGTGCCATTTTTCTACTCCTTCACCGCACGAAACATTGCAAGGAATACTTAAACTCCAGTTGCCATACCCGCCACTCACTAGTATAATAACAACATTAAAATGTTATAATATTCTTGTATGTTTGCATGGCGACATCAATAAGTAAATTAGCTTGTAGGTATTATAAAGTTAGTAAACAACTTGAACGTGGAATGGGACGTGTAAGTAATATCTATCCGGAGGTGAAAAACTTGAGGCGTAATGCCAGCAAATGAAAATTTTTCTAGGAAGATATATTTTTAACGAGGACTTGAACTATTGCTATTCGTAATTTCCTCGCTTGTATAAAAACTATATTGGTTTGCGGACGTAACTAAAACCAACTAAATTCTGCTTACGCTTATGTTGGTTCTTACAGCACCTTTGCGACTCTATGTCATCGGTGCGGCTAATTTAAGCATGCTCACTGCAAAAAATCCTGAGTAAATTGCACTCAAATTATTAAGTAGAATGATGCTTCCACAGTGACACATTATGCTGAGTAAAACATACTCAAAATATTTGAGTAAAAATTACTCGCTTGTTTGAGTAAATATTACTCAAATAAAAGAGTACACAGTACTGAAAAGCTATGTACCCTTATTTACTCATTGAATGAGTAAACCCAGCTAAATACTCGCAATTTTGAGTAATTTGCTCGTTTACTCAAAATAAGGAGTCACTGTGGAAGCAATTTTTTTGAGTAACTAGAACTCATTTTTTGAGTAGAAACTACTCATTATTTCGGTAAATTTACCCGAGTATATTACTCGGACAAATTGCTTCCACAGTGACTCTTTATTTTGAGTAAACGTGGGAATTACTCAAAAGACGAGTAAAGCTACTCGAACGTTTGTGTAATTTGACTTCCAATTGGATTTCCAATTGCTCAGCTACTGTGACGACAGCTACTCGCAATCAGTCTGAGTAAAAAAAAAATGTGAAAACTTGAAACAAAGAGAATAACAAGAATACACCACACTACATATGTAGATCGAGACAAAAGATGCGGGCAAACAACTTGTTCAATGAAATCGTCTATTTTAAAAATTAATTTACAACAGGCTTGTTATTTTGCAGCACACGAATCGCAGTTATACAATCAGAATATACAATCAATCACAGCCTCAAGTTTTGTTAAAGTGGTATATACATTGTCAATAATATAGTAAAATGACATGCAGTCATCAATGCAAAACTCATGATGTCACAGTTGGCATCTGGAGGACAAATTTTGTTTTGCAAATGACGTACATTTTGGTAAAAATGAAGAAAGATAACCTAGAGACTTTGCTATGTATAATGGATAATTGTTTTTGTTTGCCGAAAGAACCTTTACCGCTTGCATAACATTCTTTTGTTGCATTCTCGAAACTTCCGTCCTATAGAAAAGACAGATAAAATATCGTTCAGATAGACAGAAGACTTGAGCGTTAAGCAACTTTTCACCCAACGCCCTGGTGTTTGTCACAAATGGGTACTGTACTCGGTAAGGCAAATAAAGACCTCGTAATTGCTTTGTTACTTAGCAGCCAGGATCAAGCTTGGCCTATAATGTTAATGACACAAGTAAAAAGAAACTCGCCTCAATAAACAATACCAATTAAGTCACTTTTTTCCTCGTTCTTTTTCTTGTTTTCTTTGTCTTCTTCCTGTCTTTTTTCTCTTCTTCGATTCGGAGAAGACATGTATTTGATCTTACTTAGTGAACTCTCCATTTCTTTATCATTCATCGCCGATGTCTCTGTCCAACTTATATTGAGTAACACAACTTTCAGTTAAATCATTTAGCATGGTACGTGTTGTGCGTTCTTGTACAAATGCAAAGCCAGAACTCTTGAAGTAAAGACAACTTTTAATCTATATGTGACACTAAACTTTATACAGAAGCTGCCATATTTATACCCTCGACTTGATGTTAATTACCATACTAAAATATGCAGTACTTCCACTACATCCTCCTTTCTATACATTTTTTTAAACATTTACAAGACAGGCAGCAATTATTAAATTCGTATATTTTTGTGGTTTGTTTTTTTCATAAAAGTTTTTTTAAAAAAACTCTAACTGTCCAAATTAACCAACAACGTTAGTGTCTATTAGTCTATTAGTCCAAGACAAAATCTTTATACTTAGGGTTAGGTTTTCGTACGCGTCCGGATCTTCTTAAGGTTGTGGAAGAGGTCTGTGGGTCTGGAACGTTTAACGGTTCATGGGTACTATTGAGCGGCTTCGTTGGTGACTTGGATTGTTTGTCACATGACGGTGAAATCTCGATATCTTCTGGCTCAACACGCTGAGGCGAGGTTAGGACCTTTTTTGATGGTATAACCTGACGAGGAAGGATATCATAACCTGCAGAATGGGTAGGGCTATTTGACCTCGGGATCACAAGCTCACAACCTTTCCGAATGTGGAGCCGATCTCTTCTATACTGTTTTCCGTTAGCTTCAACTATATAAGATCTGTCATTGTGTTTACCCACGACAGTTCCGCTAGACCAAGGATGAGAACTAGGCTTAAACTAGGCTTAATTTTAGTTCTAATGTTCTCTCCTACAACCAAGGGAGGTAAGGGTTTGGAAACTTTGTCATAGTATCGTTTGTTTTGCTGTTTCTTCTTCACTGTCGCTTTCCTGATAATTTTCCACTTGGTGAGTTTTTCTCTCCAAATGTTGCACTTTCTCTTCATGTCATAGATGTTTCAAAATATAAAGTGATTTTTTTATAGAGATGAATGAAAGAGTGCAATGGAATAATGGTTTTCAGTCGAGGCCTAAAGAGAAGTCTTTCAGCACTTTTTGTAAATAGTATAGCTAGTAATTTTCAATAAGTGACCGTAAGTAAGAACGGGTTCAAACGGCTCACTCCTTTCACTTACTTGCGAATGCCACTACAGAGAGAAAGATACATAAATATATGCGAGTGAATAATACTGATTATTACTGAAAATGAAAAAAATGAGGAATGATCTAGCAACGGCTTCAGCCAGTGCTTCTTCTCTCAGCAATAAAAAACTCCATAATTCGAAACTCGCTAAAGTGCAAAATTAATGTTTCGAAGTTTTCTGAGCGTCATTTAGTAATACCAGCAAAGTGGTGTTGAAGGTTTTGAGGTATACGATACTTCATCAAATTTAGATTAAAATTTAAATTACAATTAATGTATCCTACCTTTCATTTGTGCTATCGGAAACTGCAGTAGAACGAGATTGAAGCTATAAACACAAATTGAAAATACCAGTTACGGATTTTTGTTAAGCGTTGCAAAGTATTCTACAAACATCGTGCTTATAAAATGTCTCAATATTTTGAACCATGTTTCATGGTATTTGTTTTCAAGAAATAATAGATGGACAGAAGAAACAAAAATGAGGCTCACATCAAATCTCATAGTTGGAGAAAGAATAAAATTAGACCTCTAGATGTCACCCAACCAGGTTGATCTTTTTTGTTATTTTCGGAATAATTTTATTCATAAAAATTTTATCATGTTCGCTCTCTGTTGTCATTTCCTACCATCTGTTGAGACCTCTGTGCCGCTAGGCAAGCTACAGCGAAAGAGCACTGGCTTCCACTGTGATATCTTATCTGTGAAGTCTTATCAGTGCCCGTTTCGTTGAAGAAACGATGAACCAAGATTCAACTTCGCGTCATAAAATCTTTGAAACATCAGCCCGACTTTCTTCATATTTCAACTGAAGGCATTTCCGTGAAGTACTTTAGATAAAAAAGTCATTTATATCCGGATTGGGTTCCTCCTCCAGGGCAAGAGTCGTGCATTGACCACGTGATAACGAAACATTCTGAGCTCATCAGTGAAGGATGAACAGTTGTAAAGGTTTTATTGCAACTCATAAGAATTACCAAAGGATATATTTTGTAAAATCTATTATATTACGAGCGTCTTTCCTTAAGTCTAGCGACCTACATTGTTCCGGTACCGCATGAGAAACTCTAGCTCGAATCCTCTTGATCTGACGTATTCTTTGTAACCAATTACAGCCTAGGTATCTGTAGTTTTCTTCTGATTTTGGTGAATAACTGACGCAATCTTAAAAAGAAAAACATTCGTATACCGTCAATATCACATCCGGACATTTAAATTACCCTAAGTTACTGACCAAATTTATTTAACATGCATTGCAATATGACGAACCAACTTCGACAGGTTTTTATCGGAAATAACTCTAGGGCCATAATTTGTATTGTTTAGAATATCCCTGAGTTTCTTTAACGTTCAAACACACGATATTACTGTCGTTATCAATGGAAATGTCAAATACGTTCCTAAGAGCTTTCACTAGAAGAATATTAAAACTTGGTCGCTCTTGCAAATATATTTTGTTGTTTAAGCATGAATACGCTGGGCAGACAGTGTATGCCAATTTAAACAATGATACTGAAAGAATTTTCCTTACCTGACTAATTGAGGCCTCGTTTTTGTTTCTCTTAAGCTCAACTTTTAAAACCTCAGGCTCCGTGCCCTTCTGCAGTGAATCATCTCACACAAACACTTTTCCTGCCGAACAATATGCGCATGACATGTTCGAAGTTGCCCGCTTGTTGACTGTAACCGTGATCAACACATTGCCAAGCAACCAACTTCTTGACGCTCCATTGCGCAGGAGTCGTTCAACAACTGCAGTTCTATAAAAACAACAAAATAGTCATCTTCCCTGAAACACAGTGCAGAAAAATACGAAACCAACATACAGACCTTTTGGTTGGGTCAAATAAGAAGAAAATGTATATTTGACCATCATATCACCCACGATTTCCATCATCTCTGAACTAAGTGTGTTGCTTGAGTCTTCCTTTGATTTCTCAAGGGAGTTTGGGAGTGAATGGAATTTGGTGGGGGATTAGTGACTAAGGGTATGGGTTTGCAGCATCTGAAGATATATCTGCGTTGTTAAGACTCTAAAGGAATACAAGGACAAATGATTGAAAACGAGCTTGCATATAAGCAAAATTATGTAACATGAAATGGACAAGTTTATGTAACAACACTGCCTAAGCTGTATAAAGTTTAAACACCACTTCTTAATATCTATTGAAAATTTAGCAAGCAATCTCCGTGGCCATAGAATGACATGTGGACTTACTTTTGTAATCAATGGCACGAATTGTTTTCTTAACAACAGTGGACAGTTGACAAACCAGGATGAAATGACATTATCAGCAAGAGTTACCGTGTATTGAGAGTATCTAAGGTGAAACATATCAGTTCGTTTATATTTTATTCAATTTCACAAAGCCAATAATAAAAAGTTTGAGATGTTATCGCGTTAAACAAACCTCGATGATGCTGTGTGAGGCAAACATATTCCAATGACTTGTTTCAAATGGATCGCTGTGAAGTTTTTGTACTAATCACGAAGCTTTGACAATGCTATTTAAACGTTTTAAAAGAATGTTAGCAACTTTTCGTCGAATACGATTGAGTGTTTATACAACCTAGCTCTCCTTAGGGGGTACATTGATATTTCATAAAAGATTTCTTAATTTACGTAACTTCAAGAAACATACCAGAGAGAAATTCTAACAGTGGTATGACAACTTGAGGCGTTGGCGAAAGTTTAGTAAACTTTTCCAGATATGTTGGGAGCAGCCTAAGGACAGAAAATTTAGAAATTATTACCCAAATAATCTTGTGAAGGAGTATCTCGCATAACAAGAGACGTTACATTTAGGCTGGAGTTTATTGAAAAACATTTCTGTAAATTCACTGAGCACATTATCAAGGCACGATTTCAAATATCTCCAAAGTAATAAACTTCTAAAACGCTGCAATTACTTAAATCAACTTCATTCTTTACAAAGTGCTAATGGACATAAAAAATCTCAAATTCCAGACAATCTTAAGTAGCCATACCTTGCCATAACTGAAGACATTTCTAACATACATATGGTGAGACAAGATACGCTTAACGTCGTGGAATGAGCAACCAAACCAATCTCCAAAGTACGCATCAGACAAAACTAGACGAAATATACAACAACGTTTAAGCGAGAACAGACAACCGCTGAAAATAAAGTGAAGCAGGTTCTTACCTGTTCATCTTGCCCAATAAAAATGTGGTACGTACACAGCTCTGTTAATACCTGCACATGTTACAATAAAATCCAATTAAATCATTAGTATAGTATGATATAATTATGGTATAAATTGGTTATGGTATGATGGTGTGATATAATTATGGTATGATATGGTTATCGTATGGTATGATTTGGTCATGGTATGGTATGGTGTGATATAATTTTGGGATTATATGGTTATCGTAGTATGGTATGATATGGTTATCGTATGGTATGATTTGGTTATGGTTAGTTATGGTATGATATGATTATATGATATGATTATATGATATGATGTGGTATGGTTATGGTTATGGTTATGGTATGGTATGGTTTTGGTATAGTTATGGTAAGATATTATGATAGATGCAAAAAACTGAATGATAAGAACCGTACTGGAAAAATTCTAGCGTACAAATGAGGTCGGCGCATATCATGAGGAACACGAAATAATCCAGGAAGAAAATCATAATTTCAAACCTGAATGCAAAGTAAAATTTTTAGTTCATGATTTTGGTGTGAAAAGTGCACAACTTTACATCCCTTACCATTTTAGATAACACTGTACATATTGAACGTAAGTAGTGCTTTCGAGAATGTATCAAGTTTTTATCTTGCAGTGCCTCCGGAAAGTTTCTCAGAACAACATCCAACACCTCCCATTCCAATTTCTAGAAAATGAAGAAAGTTGAACTTCAATCGAAACTTAATGCCAGATGATATATTATGATAGAAAAGTTTACCTGTTGTAAGCACACAGGAATAACATTCATCGCCTCGCTGTAAGGCAGTGAAACAATCCCGGTTGTCTTATCTTCTGCAGAACTAAAAAAAAATGAGAATGTATTACACTAAGAAGAAAAGGAATTTTGGAAGCAGAATAGCTGACATGCCTTGCACTATCATCATTAACCAACGTTTTCCTTTCAGAACAATTAACATGCGAAGTGAATTTGACTTTTCCACTTTTGTCTTGCACAAGGCCTTGACGTTGTCAGCTCGCAGACTGAGAAAACATTGAAGAATCTTTACAAAAAAACAATGTAAGACATCATAGAAAAATCGCAAGAAATAACATTGAATTTGGCTTACCACAAGTCGTATCTCCGATGCAATAGACGTCCGATAGCCATTGTATAATGAGTTTTTATGTGGTACACTAATATATTGAATATTCGTTCTGCAATTACATAATAGGAAAGGGAGAATAAAAAAAAAATTTTATATAACATCAGTGTAAAATGAATGATGGAACTGTACAGCAAAATATGGTGTAGGCATAACACGTGGCCCTGCGAAGTAGTTGGCACTAAGAACCATGCTGTCATGCCTGCCATCACCAGATATCATCAGATAATCTTGGTTTTTTAATGTTGAAAATAATCCGTTTTGATACTTTTTCCTATGAAGATATATCACAGGGAATATTTTTTTCCTACAATTATTATATACAAGTACTATAATATCTAATTCCCGTCTGGTCCCTATTAGGCTATTACTCCTGACAATATTGTCGCACAGAAGAAAAACATTAAATATCTCAGCAAGTATTTGGGCTAAAGACCCCGGAATACCAGTAAACGATAGCGGTTAAAACGATTCTTTGAATAGTATATTCCAACCAGCATATAGTTATAACCTGCATTTGTATTATACGTGAAAATAAGAATTAAAATAATAGCTTGCTTTGTTATCTGAAATTACTCACCCATTGCAAGATATATTTTGGAAATTCCATATTTTTTCGCTTTTTTGGTCTCTGTTGTCTTCAAAATGTCTAGAATTTGACATGTTATCATTCTGTTTTAATTCTGAGTAATTCTTGGTGTAGTATGTGCAAAATAATCAAAGAAAGAGCATTTTATAAGTTCTAAGCGATAATCATTGCTAATCACGTGCTTAAGGCAAGCTCGAATCGGACCTAGGTCAGATTTTCGGCTTTTGGCCCGAAATTTTTATTATTTGTGAAATATTATTGCCGGTGATGCGATAATTCATATCATCAGGTATGTTTATATAAAAAATGGGCAAAAATCTTCTAAAGGCTTGATTTTGACGCTAAAGATATCAAAATAATCCTGAATATGTGAGCTAAACCACTGCAACCGGTTTTCGTTTGCATTTGGGCAATATCCAAAGAATTAGGCCGCTTTGATGTGTAATATTGAATATATACAACACGTGAATATCGTAGCTGTGAATAGCTATGTATGCATGGCGGTAAAACGCCGTATTTCCACTGGAATTTGCAATATTTAGCCTTGAAATTTACTACATTTGCGAATTTGTCAGTTTGCTATATTTACTATTATTCCATGCCATGCCCAATTCTACAATATTCTGAAAGGTTCAGTAGTTAAATGTACCACAGAATTCAAGTGCTACAACAGTTTGAAAGATTTACTTGCCTTTTAAATTCCGACTTTCCTGTTCGATGGGGTTCTAAAGCTGGTAGGGGAATAAAGCCTTTTAATAATGATTGAACTGTAATTTCTTGTGAACTTCATGAGAGAAATAATCGAACAAATACACTCATACTGTGATACATTGGCTTGGAATATGCTCCAAAACGTGTGAAATCGAACATTTGTTGTGCAATCACCTTGCAAATATCAAAGAAACGGTATCAAATTTTGAATATAGATTAACCAATCTGATTGGTTTTTATTGAACCAATCGTGGAGTACAAAAATTGACCAATGACAAATTGACCTGTGTACAGAAATAACCAATCAAGTTGTCTTAATTTTGCTGAATTATGCAAGAGCCTACAGGCTATAAAACAGAGCCGTCTGCGACCGTTTTTCTCAGGTAAGTGAGTTCTTTCTTTAGGTAGGATCAAGGTATGTATAATTAATTTTTTAAATAGAAGTAGACCCCGTGGCCCCGCTGTTAGCTAAGAATCTCTGTCCCCGTATCTGGAAACACGGCTCACTGCTTGTCTAACTGTGTTTTGCTTTTCGTTTTCTAGGGAGCTACTAATAATTTTTTTTTGTGTTTTTCAGACAAAGACGATCGTAGTTTAGTTTCAGTATCCAACCCTAAGAAGCCACCCCATATCCATGCCGTCAGTTAAACCCCAGCCAGCAATTGCCTTCATGCTAATTGTGATGCTTCATTTTCTAGGAACAACTCACCATATTTTTTGTCGTTTCAGCTACAGAGTTAGTGGGTTGTGGGTTGTTGGATGTTGTGTCGTCGGTTGTGTGTTTTGTGTTGTGTTGTGTTGTACTGTCTTGTCCTCTACGTTTCGTATTGTCTGCCAGTCGGTTTGGGAGAAGCCCTGTAGCTCTCTCTTTTTCCTGGCCACACAAAGAACACATTTTGCGGATACTCCTTTTTAGGAGTTCATGGGTTCGAATCCCATGAATGTGTCAATTTCGCGCTGATATCTAATGTGGTCCGTCTCAAATACAAAAGCACAACATCCAACGGACAATCTGCATCCTTTCATCACACCAACTACAAGTGTTGTCCTCATACAACAGAATGGAACTTCCAACGGAGCAAAGAGTAACCAATACCCAAGATGAAGTTCTTGTACCTTCTCAAACAGGACAGAATGCGGCACTTGTTAATGAAGTATTCTCGATGTTTAAGGGATCCTCTCAGTTAGACGTCCGATCAGAGGATATTTCAAAGTGGTAAGCTCATTTAAACTTGTGATTACTCTGCGAATACTTCACCCATTTTAATAAATATGAGACCACTAAACTCATTGCTGTCCGGTCGTAAACGGCGCACACAGATAATTTCGGTTTTATCTGGAAGTGTTTTATCAATTCAACTAGAAATTGTATTATCTTAAAGAAAAAACATTTACCTATTTGTATAACTTTAGTTCATTTCAAAAGCTTTCCTATAAGCCAAGATATTTATTGCAGAACTTGTACTTTTTAAATTGAATGTTAGAGAAGCAAAAATACGCAAAGCCTTCCAAAAATCTCGCCTAAAAACCTCCAAATATTTGTAGCTTACATTGGGATCAATATTTTCATATATTTTACTCGAAATACAGTTGCTTTGGCGATTTGTAGTGATATTTCCAACAAATGTGTTTACAAACGGAAACCCGAAAATGTGCATATAATTATCACCATATTAGCGAAAATTTGACAATTATGACCTCTAGGGACAATTTTACCCAGAAATCGATTTCTGGGCTTATTTTACCCCCACGGGGTAGGCAACATTACGTTTTTGACACCTCTAACCTCACGCGACAACCACTTGTGCATGCGGCTGAGCAACGCCTCGCTATACACAATAACAAATAAAAAAATCTATATTTTTCGAGTTTTTCTGCCCATCCTGACTTAAATCCTATCAGAAAAGATAACTAATGCCTTTACAGTTTATATGTAACGGTTAAAAGACGACAGGATAAAAAATAACGAAGAAAATAACGAAATTCCAAAGGCGAGTTATATTTCCATTTTGTAATCCTGTGTAATTTGATATGATTTTTAGAGCTGCACTGCAGTGTCAGGTTAACAGCAATATTGATTAATTTCTTGATTAGAAATTTTCGAGCTATATTTTGGTGGTATTTTTGTGCTTTTTAAATTAAACGGATTAATTTCAACATTAAAAAACCAAGATGATTTCATGATATCTGGTGATGGAAGCATGACAGCATGGGTCATAGCGCTAAGTATTATGCGTACACAATATTTCACTGGTGTTATAAAAAATAGATTTTTTTTCTCCCTTTCCTATTATGTAATTGCATTTACCAATATATATGTAACTGTCAGGGGTTGGGGGTATTATGTGAATATGAAAGAAAACAACCTGCATTTTGTTCTGTATATTCTTGTGTTATAGAAGTCAAAAATACATGCTGTTACTATACTGTATAGGCCCTTGTGATTCATATACAATTATAGTTTCAATTGTGTGATAGTTATGTTCTTGTAATCTCAATTGTAGATTCTATGGCATATAGAGTCGAATTGGTACGGCAAAATATCTTTGAGAATTGAAGTTTATGGCGGTTCTTCAGGTATGTTCTGGCAATTCACTGAAATACTATTTGTTCGCTAAGGAATGTTGTCCCATGGTAGCGGTACGCATGAACCTGGGATATCACAATGCTGATAGCCTCACAACCCTGGACAATAATATAATAATTTACTTGTTCCTTGTGTTTCAATTTTAGATCAAATAAAGTATGGCAACCCAGGAGTTGCTAACAATTATTACCTTTCTCTTATCACTGACTACACCTCCATCCATCGCTGTGCCATACATGGATTTGATGGACTGACATACCAAGCAAGGTAAATATTGCAGGCTACATGGTATATGTTCAGTTTATTATTATGTCATATTAGGACTGTTGGACATTATTTTTTTATTCAGTAATTCCCCTATATGGGAATGTGATAAAATTCGATGTTAACCCCCAAGTAAAGATTTCACAAAATCAATGGAAATAACGCTGTACCTCGACTGGTTTCAATTCTGGAGGAGCCGTGTATGGCAAAATTATATGCATTATCATTTCATTTTTGTTGATGATTGTTCGATGGTGTTTTGGTGCCAGAAGATAATTGATACTAATTATTGGCCCACGTACTGAAGACACATAACATCCCAGATAATAGCAACAAGTGTTGGGAATGCGGATAAGTCGACAGGACATGGTCGCTTAAATGAGGCAGCTTCCTGGTCTGCACGGAAAAATAACCAGGACCAAATGCATTCGGCAAGAAAGATGTTTGTCGGAGCGATTTCACTCAAAGTCGTCGTGATTATAATTAGTGGGTGAAGACCTATTCTGTGTCCTGTAGTTCCGACGGGCAAAAATTCGATCATTACAAAATAAATGGACTAGTCAGGGTTAGCTGGATTAATAAGCAAGGCTTCTACAGATTACCCTGTCACGTTATATGCATCACATCATTTCCATGCGGTCATATATAACTTTTAATGTGTGATTAAGATTAATTGTTTAACAAATTATTCATTTCATTAGAGACTCGCTGGTGGAAAATGTCCTATCACCAACTGTAACCGCGCTTTACATCCGCATTCATCCAAAGACATGGTACGCAACATATCTTTGAGAATTGAAGTTTATAGCTGTTTTTCAGGTATGTTCTAGCAATTCACTGAAATACTATTTGTTCACTAAGGAATGAGAAATGACTGAGAGATCCATCTGACTGAAATATATAGCGAAAATTTTTCAATAAGTGGCTTATGTAAGAGCGAGTTTTTGATTTAGAAATAAATTCTTTACACCCTACCAGCGGGTTTGTCAGGTTTTTTACTAACTTAGGTGCATTGGAATACAAGTAAAAATAAGGCGTGTTTTAGAAGTTATACCTGGACGAGGAATCCAGCATATCATTATGAGGAACAAAGCTATTATAGCGGTATATACTCAGGGCTATCACAATCAAGTTTAGTGTTATCGCTTTATTTCAATGTTTGCTGCACGGTCGGATTCTCACAATTAAAAGAAAATCAAGCGAAAAGTTTCACACGTACAAAAGTATAGGTATGGAACTGGGGCCGGTTGTTCGAAAGATGGATAACTTATCCAACGGATAAGTCCTATCCAACGGATAAATCTGGATAGTTATCCATTGGATAAAAACGCGTTGCAGGAAGCGTGGATAGTGAAGTGGATAGCTACCCAATAGATAAGTTAAAATTTACCAGAAGAAAACAGTATTATTCTGAAATTTCGTACCACAACGTCAGCTGTTGCTAAGCATTTACAACATTGAATTCATAATCATTACGAATTCTCGAGTATAGTTACTGAATGGAAAAGGCTTGAACAAGTGATTTGCTCGAACTTTGCACTTCACATCATAGTGATTTTATTAATTAAACACATTGCAATTTTATTCCTTGACCTTGCAACGCTTTGCCTTTCGGTCCAATAGCAAATTTAGAAACACTATTTTAATGTTCGTGAATGAAATTACTTAGATATTAGCAAGTTTCCTTGGAATAGGTTGAATCTTTCTTTGCATATTCGCGTTTATAAACTGATTAGAAGCGTATAGTAAATTTACCACCTGTTATAAATGCGAGGATGTCCAAAAAATCGCCGGTCGAACGGAATGTGTAGGCAACGTGAAACGCTGCTGCGACAAATTGCACTTCGAAAACATTTTTAATATATAGTGAATACAATCATGATGTGTATTAGTTTGTTGAAACACAGTAAGAGGAATATTGCATTTTTGTCCTATTTTATATAAATGTTTACAGTGTTACCTTGTATCTTTGAATTTATCCACTGGATAGTGGATTTAAACCACCTCCGGACCTTGGATAAATTTATCCGGTAGATAGCGATTTTTATCCTCTGGATAAAGTTATACAAGCTTCGTGCAACCCAAATCACACGCTGGATAAAACTTATCCGTTGGATAGTGAGTTATCCGTTGGATAGCGACTTATCCACCTTTCGAACAACCGGCCCCTGTTCTTTTATTTATCGGAATAACTAGTGATGTGATCTTACATGAAGCATTTTCAGTCATGCTGCTAAATTGTCGTGCTGGCTACGCCACTGAGTATTTTATTTGCTCGCAGAGCCTCGTCTGCTGAACGTGACCGTCGGCCAGTCTTCACCATGTACGGTGACAGTTATTTTCTGCCTTTTAACTTGCCGACATGCAATGTTTCATTGCACGGTGAGTTTTCAACTTTACTGAAGGCGCTACTTACAATATGCAATTTTCCTTACAACTTGCAATGCAATTATAATTCCGAAGGATGTTAATTTGTAAAGAGTGTTCGAAATACTAAGGAAACGTTAGCAGATCGTAATAGATGTTCGTATTTGACAACTTTAGATGCCTCAGGAGTAGAATGGTTTTGCAATTTGCAAGGAAAGTTGCGTAGTGTAACAGCGCCTTGAGATTGTTTCGGAAAGCTGGTTAAATTTCGATGTAACTTGCAAACATGTAATGTTTCATTGCAATTGCGAGTTGAAAATAAGGGTCATTGGACGGAAGAACGGGACAAGTATCGTAGTTTTCAACATACCTTTTATAAGGGCGGAGACATTGATCTTCCATCCACGGTCGGTTTTATCATTTTTTCTGCTTTTTCTATCATTTCTTTATCCTACAAAAGACAAAAAAAACTTGTTAAATCGTGGATCAATCTAACACTTTTAAAAGCTTTCTCTCCTAACTGAACTAATTTTATTTATACCGTATAGTTCTAAATTGTCCTTCATGGAGGTCCAGTAGGGGTCATCCCGTATTGATGCAGTGTTACTACAGGAGGAAACCTGAACTAAACTGACTTTATTTATGCTGGATAGCTGTATCAGTTCTAAACTTCAACCAAACTAATTCTAACAATTCGAAAAAGCTGGGACTTCAGACGAAAAAGGTCAGCCGATTTTGAAAAATCTTAGATGCGGGGTGTTATAAGGCGGTTAGTAATTTCATCATCACCTTCATCCAAGGATGTTCCAGAGCTTCTGAAACCGTGATGCATTTTCTGTGACCAACAGTAAGCAGTTTTGTTATAAGATCCTTAGCTTCACTGCTAACATTCTTCCAGAGGTTGTTCGGAAATTTATACGACCCTTCTTTGACTTGTTTCTCCAATGGGTTATTTGCCTGCTTTGAAAATAAAGAAGATCCGGAAAGTCTAAAAGACGTTAACTTTTCATTGACGTACTCCAATTTTGAAATGAGGTTAAGCTACCTCCAGCTTCATTACAAATCGTGTTCACTACGTGAATTTGAGTAAACTGAAGTATATGGCATACCAAACATATAACACACGATTTCTTGTAGGATCGTTCTTCAGGCTACGGGATTAACATTTTGGTAGCGAGGTAACTTGGTGTACCACAGATTGTTTCCATATAGGAATTCTGATCTAAAAAATTAATTGTTATCATTGAGAAACTGTAACAATGAGAAATAACTGAACCTAAAACGTTTGCAGAATGCGCTCTGCTTTCGTAAAACGAAATCACGGACAAAACTCGGAATTGAGATTATAGTGACTTCCAGGATTTGCTGGCAATGGTCACATCGAATGGTTTCTTCAAAGACAATTTAAAGGGCAATTTAAACACAAGTTCAATACACAACCGACACAAACCTTTATAAGGCGTTTCGTCATACGGGAACACAATAAAACATTTTCTGGCTAAAGAAGAAAAAGTTAAATTATGGTCGTTAAAGTTTAGGATATAAAGACAGTAGTGATAAATAAATTAGGGCGTGCTTACCTTCCAATCCCTGTTAGTGATGCCATTTTCATGTAAATGCTAAAAATACGAAACAGTATGAATAAAGTTAGTTTAGTTCAGGCTCCTGCAGTAACACTGGATCAATAACAGATGATCCTTAGCTTGGTGTCATTAAAAGCTCCAATCTCTTCGTGATATTTTCCATAAACTTTAGTCATCGCCTGTGAATGAAATATTCCAATTTGTTTAATTCATTCTTCGAAGGCTACACATGGCTACATTCGCGCTAAACGACATCCTCACCTGAAGGCACATTGCTTTCATAGTTGGTTTAGTTGTCAATAGGAATCAGTGATACAGATCGTTAGACAACTCGAGCCTGAAAACAAAATAGAAAAGTCGATCGAATCTTGAATGGTTTCATCCATGATTCTATACTTCTCTACTACATTCTGCAGGACAAATAACATTGCGTGAACTGTGCAGCAATATAGAGAATAGGGGGAAGCCAGACAGAAAAGCACATGGAAAGTAGTTTGAATATTTGCAAACCCTGATAGATAAATGTTGTGGACTCACACATTTGTTATCGGCGTCTCCTCGTCGTTTTGTTCCAACAAGACTCTCAAATAATAGTCACCTGATAGCAGAGATACGTTACTGAGTTTGATTCCTATCGAGGAATAAGGGGGGACGCTTTATGAAGAACTGTTAAAAAGCTAGAGCAGTTAGGCTTATCACTAACCTATTTCAGTTCATCAGCTAAACATTCATACAGGACTTCAAACTAAAGGTGATTCCAAAAGACAACGTAGTTTCCACTCAGATCTTTTTCCATTGCAAATGCGTGCAAATCAGATTCGAGTGCCCCAGAAGTTCCTCTCGCGTCTGTTACATTGAAAACATAAGAAATTGTTTCATACTCTTTTACGAGAACAGTTTAGAGAAAGAGGTCAGGACTATTGAATTTGTCTTGTTATACTCATAGCGACAGGAAATCCTCCATTACATTTCCATTTCCTATATTTTCAACGGAAACTAACCTTAACTTCGAGACTCACCTTGTAATTCCAAATCAGGTTGTACGCTGTCAGATCTTGACTGAATCTGTAAAAAAGATCCGCTTAAATATCATTGCTTTTTCATCTTTCAAACGACTAGAACATTTTCCCATTTTAATATGAACACTTACTTTTAATAAAAAAACTGGATTTAAATTCTCACATTTTTCCTGGATTTGAATCCTATTTTTGTCCTCCAATGCGAGAGATATCCTTCAAGTTGATTCCTCAACGTTCCCCTCGTTTTTCCAGAGCTCTAAGACACAAGTATAGCACGTGAAATAACAGGCTTATACGTACATGCAAGCATGCATTATGAAATTTTGGAACACGATTGTTGATTTAAAACGTACTTCTGCAAGCTTTACATTGTCACGAATTGATAAACGATCTTCTTCAGTCTCTGGTGGCTGAAGGAAAGATAAAAACTTTCCAACAAAATTGTTTCTTTACAAAAAGGTTTTACACTTCTGAATGAATTACCATTTAATTATTTCCTCAGTGGGGCAGTTGGCACCGTTTAAGGATGAATGATGGAGTTTAGTTACCAAAGCAGTTGATACAACTTAGTCATGAATGCGATTGGTTAGTCAGAATCACCTCAATGGGTTTATGTAAATAATGGCCCTCGCAAAAAGTTTTCAAAGATTTCTTACTTCGTCAGGGCTTTCAAGGTAATAGAGCAAACCAGCAGGCTGTGAAAATCGTATTCAAATTTATTACATTATTGTTTATGAACCAAAAATTATGAACAGGAAATCTCGCATTTAAACTTTCTTGTATATTTTAGACATTAAAAACTATAACTACTTTAATACGAACATTATTCTCGCAAGTAATGCCATTGCTGTTGGATGATGCTATGCCAACAATAATGATTATAAATTACTTATGGAGTATGCTTGTTAGTCTCAATTGAACTATTTACAGATGGCTAGTATATAGAGGATTATAAAATCACAAGTTTTAAGATGAATCTGAGAATGTTGCTAAAATACAACTCAGGTCCTGCGGATGGAATAGAGGCTATACCTCTGCAACAATTTGTTAATTTATCACACTAATTCGCACCTGTTCAATAGCGAACGTCTATCAGTGCTTTGCGTAAACAAGGCCATGCGTAAGCGTTTTGGTAGAGCGCCCTCGGCAAGCGCCAGAACTTGTATTTTTGCTGCGGTTTCTTCATCAGCTTCCTAAAGTGAAGTTCTAACTAAATATTAACAGATGATTTTAGGCACTTCACACGATGCAGGAATATTCTTGAGGTTTTAAAGGGTCTTAATTTCGAGTGGTATTATACGCACTTCAAATTCAAGCAGGGAACAGTTGATGGAAAAATAGTCAACTGTACGTCCTCAGTGACAAGAGCATTGCACCGGCATCGCAAAAGCGTAGGTTGATTCCTGCCGGAGGATCTATAGATCACTCATTTTTCCGTCATCTGTTCCTGGCTAGATTTGAAGTGTGTATAATACCTCTCAAAATTAAGACCCTTTAAAACCTCTTAAATATCAACTGAACTAATATGTACATTCATCACGGCTAAAAAAATGCAGAGCGTTATAAATGACGTTCGTCAAAGCAGAAAATTCTCAATGGATGAATGAATGAATAAAACGTACCTATTATCGCCTTCAGAACCATGCCAGCACCTTTCACAATTGTTGTCGACGGATGCTGAAATTGTTGAGGAACGAATTCAAAACCACGATTGGTAAGAACCATTAGCGGGGCAATAGTAAAACATACATAAGCGAAGAAATGGTAAAATTGGTACTATTATTTAGTTTTGTCGTAAACCTACCTGGAACAATCGATAAATGCAATGACCCATTTCTAGACAAACAAATAACAGACTTCATGAGTTGCTCCTATGCATGGGACAAGCTAGTGGACGTGGTAAACTTCACCAAAAAGGTAAAGAGAGAAAGGCTATTTAATCAACTCTCAACCTCAGTGAAAGAGCCATAAACTACCAAGAAGACAAGTTGAATGAAAAGCTCCTCAAATTTCTTTGTAGCATACCTGCAACTTTCTCCAGTAATTTCCCAAACTGTTCATCATCTGTTGTCTCACTAAGAGGAATATGCAATAGTCGATTTATTGTAACAGACTACATGAGTTGATTCAAAATATTGGAAGCAATCACACCTTACTATTAGTTTAACATGAATGTCCAACTTCACCCCCGTATTATTTTAATATATTGCAAAGCAACTAGAACAAACCTGTAAGGAGGACACAGAGCAAACGTCAGAAAATCAAGCAATCCACTTATAACTAAAACCCCAGTAGAACGAATATAGAAGAAAAGTTTTCATGGTTAATCTATTTTTTGTGTTTAGTTAGAAAGGTAGTTCAAATTAGAAAGGCAGTTGCTACGAATCACTTGCTGGGTTTTGCAAGGGAATTTCTCTTCCAAAACAAAGCTATATACATACAAGAGGGATGGAAAAATAAAATGCAAGGGTTCAGCATAGATTATAGGCAACCAACACCGCACATCTTACAACATTTATCGTGAGAATTTCCAACAAACTGCTTAGAAATTTTTCAGAGGATAACAAAGAGCTTTTGTTTATCTGTTCTTGTCGAATGTCATAGTTATCGTGCGTTGGCTATATAAAAAAACAGAATTGGTTTCGATAAAATTGGATCCTGTTAACATTCAGATTTCAAAGTTGGCTGAGTTTATGTGGATTGCAAGTTAAAGGGGTAACACTAATGACAGTGACAGATTTGGCAACATATTACCAGGAAATTCATCGTTAAAGTGTTGGCGCTTTCCTTTATACGGAAAAAACGGCCAGACCGGTCCTATTGTTGATCTCGGTACAGACAGATTACTGGTATTTTAGAGTGTTTCAAGAACTCTGCGTTCAAGTATATCGTTACTTGCATCTGTCTAGCTCGGAAATTTCGCAACTATATTCTTAACGAAATACTCTATTTTAAATTTAAATATGACCGGTCTGACCATTTTGGCCGCTTAAAGGAAAACCCTCTCTTTACCTGCATCAGAGCACACAGTATGGCGACAGCGGCGTGAGTCACGGCTTCATTATTCCTCTTCAAAGCTTTCACAGTTTTCACACCAACCTTCTCTTAGAAGCTGTAAAAACAAAACAGAAACACGGTCTAGAGAAAGTGAGCTGGTTGAGTAAACAGCGTGTGTTGTGGTTAAAGATAAACGTTTCTCACCTAGTGAGCGTTGTGAAACCTGCTTTGGATCCAACCTAATGTCTCAAAGCGTGAAACAGTGCTTCGAGATCTTTATCTGATATTTTGTTTTGGTCTCCTGCAAATAGACGAAACATTTTAACTATTTTATGTATATATTGAATACCTGTGAAGGTAATAGCAGTCAGAATATGTATATTTTAGGGTGAACACTAAATATATTTATTGGCAAAGATATACAATACCTTCGTGAGCAATGAGCATTGTGATGGCATTAATGATAAGTCTTTCTTTATTCTCCGGGAAAAGTCCTTACAAAATATTTAAAATCGTTTGAAATATATATTGGAGTTTAAAAGACTTAATATTCCAGCCGTACTTCTGGCGAGAAAAATTCAAATCTACCATTTCATGGATTCGGACCCAGTCAACTCAGCAACTAGAGTTACCGCAGCGTAGTCCCTAGGCCTCTTAACGTTCCTTATACGCGGCGAGGCGGGAACTGAGAGGCCTAGAACAAAATGTTTTGTATTTTGGCTATTTTGCCCCACTTTCTGTATTGAGGTCAGTTTACGATCCACGACGCGGTTAACTGGCCTTGTTCGACGTCGCTAGTCAAATATTTGCTTGAAATAACCTACGGGATATTAATTATACTGTCAGGACTTCGAAATATCCATACAAACGTTTCAATGTCATTTGCTGTCGACGCTATCGACTATCAAGTAAACTCGAGTCCGTGCGTACATGGTTATGATTATAATAAGCTTCAATCTGCCAATTTAAATTATTCTCGCTTCCTTTATAACGATTATTGTTGTAAATCTAGGTCAACTAATGCATACTAAAATAAGCAGAAAACTAACGTGCGTATGAAAAACACGTGAGTGGAAAACAGCCTTAATCCAGATTTTGACAGAACATTAAAACTCAGTAAAAATGCAATAATATTCTCTACACAGGATTTTGTCTGCAGAAAAGTACAAAATAAGAAATTGTCAACTTACGTCTTGGGTGACTGCATGAAGTAGACCGCTGTAGGAAATATTGCAGTTAAATCTCTACACATCTTCGGTTAAATTTCCATTAAGGAACCAGTAATAAGACAATATAAGCTTTTGGAGATATTTCAAAAATTTAAAGTGAAATAAAAAGAGAAATATTTCACCTGGAGACGCAGCGAGGAATTTTAAATGACTGCTTTCTACTTCTTCGTCAACAACGTTATACAATGGACCCCAACGATAACCTTGAAAAATATATCATCTTAAAAAAACAATTCTTCTTTTGCTGTATGTGATGTATTGGACTGACTAATAGGAATACCTGACGAGAAGTGTAATTGTTTGTGTGTTATATGAGATCCCATACGTCAGGAGGAGAATGAAATGAGGGTTCGTATTTACGGCAATCATAGCAGTGCGAGATTTTCATCAGGAAAATTTTGACCATAATTTTCGCTCAATCATCTATGAAAAAGCGTACAGTACCGTCTCTTCGTTGGGGTCGTTTTTACACAAACATCTCCATTTCCACTGCCTCTAACCCCGTGTAGCTAACCAGCCAATGATATATCCCTAGATTGAGTGAAATACAAACATTCAGAACAAGAAATATTTTATATAGCTTCATACAAAATCTGCTTTTTTAAACTACCTGTCGGAAGACGAGTAATTTCTCAGCTGACCGCTTGTGTATTCCAGCCGAAGAACTGAGGATGGTCTCGATAGCTAATTATTGAAAATATCTGACAGAAAAAGAAGTTTTAAAACTATGATATACTATAATACACAAGTCTTAACCAAACGGTATATTTAAAATCTTGAATCCAGGTCAGAAGACATGGAGTGTTTGGAGTGTTTGGAGTGTTTGGAATGTTTTTTTTTTCTTTCAAGGTCTGAGATGAACAATTACTGGAACTGACATGGAATGTCGCATGACTTACTGAGCTAAGGGGATGAAGGCTGACGATGTTGAACATATTATAGTAATAATAGTTTATAGTTTATTTATATTATAGTAATAGAGTTGATGTTCGCGGGCATAAATGTGTTTTTGGCCCTCCTCGCGGAACACATTTTAACCCTCGCTACGCTCGGGCTAAAATGAGTTCGAAGTCGGGCCAAAAACACATTTATGACCGCAAACATCAACTCTATTGTTATATTATTATCACTATAACATACACATGAGTATATACAAAATTAGTAAAATACAATAATTAGTAAATACAATAATTAGTAAATACAAAATTAGTAAAATACAATAATTAGTAAATAGATTTGAATAAATATAGTTCACCTGGTGCAAGGCACTTTTTAATGATAACTCCAAGCTTATACTTTCTGGATAATTTAATACATTCTATAGGGTTTAATGATCAATATAGGGATAAGTATCATAAAATTGTTTGGCTGTTGGGGTGTATAAACTATCAAAACTACAAAATTATATCCTGTCAAAATTTCGAATTCTAAAATAATGCCGGGTTTATGGTCATTAGAATTTGCTTGCTACTTTTATAATATGCAAAAAAGTAGACGGTAGACACTGATTTTAAGTTCAAATTTATAATATTTCGAAAATATATTATGCATTATTAATTATATAACATACCTTGAATAAATTTGAAGTTTTACATGATTCAAGAACATTTTCATTTGTATACCGAACTGTTTCGCCTTTGGATTTGATTCCGTTCATTAGTCAAAGTACACTTCAAGATGTCGGGCTTCCCTTCAAAATTGTCGAGGCCAGGGATATGACGGTGCTAGTGCTGTGTCCAGCCAGGTAAAAGGTATTTCTGGGAGAATATTAGAGAAAAACCCGAAGGCGTTGCATGTTCATTACTCCAGTCATCGTTTAAACCTTATTGTTGCCAAAGCGTGTTCAATTCTTCCAGTGAAAATATTTTGAGTCAGGCACAAAATATCGCCAGCTTTTTTATCAGTTTCCCTATCCGCTCACAGTATCTAAGTAAAAAGATGAAAGAGTTTGGTTTAACCCGTAACAAGCTCGCAAAGCCTTCCACGACACGATGGGTAGAACGAATAAGATCCCGCGATGGTTGTTTGGATGCATTCAAAGTTATCTATGAAACACTCAATTTTATGCAGTTTGGAGGATCGCAGGAAGGGCCATTTCCTAGATTAGCTAGTGACGCACAGTCTCATTTTCGCAACGTGGAGAAATTTGAATTTATGGCTGCTCTCATTATCACCCAACATGTTCTGGATCATACTTTGTCATTGACGGTCCAATTAAAGAAGAAAAAAAAATCGATATTGCGCAATCAATAAAACAGATTAATCTTTTAAAGGATGAAATGGCAAAACTACGTGCCTCTGTAGATTTATTCCACAATGAATACTACGACAAGCTGTTGGAATTAGCTAATAACCTCGACGTGGCTGAGTGTTTTCCCCGGGTATGTAAAGCTCAAACAAAATGTGATAATAATCGTACCAGTACAGCAGGTGGTTACAACAGATTAACAGTAACCATTAAGAGTCGTGCATAGGCCACGTGATAACGAAACATTCTGAGCTCATCAATGAACAATTGTAAAGGTTTTATTGTAACTCATAGGAAAACCTAAGGATATATTTTGTAAAATCTATTATATTACGAGTGTCTTTCCCTAAGTCTACCGACCCCTGAATTCCCCACGCTATCGTCACCCTGTAATAAATAAGTAACGTTGCAAGTCCTCACCTTCAACCACAAGGATTAAATTACGTAATTCGAAGTGCAAAATTGAGATTACCGGTTTCTGAGTTTACCGGTTTATAATGCTCAGTATTTAATAATCCGTATAAGACCAATTTATCATTATTATTACTTGACTTACGGATTCATTAAGTTTATCCTCGTCTTAACTCAAAAAAGTTTTCAAAGGACTTGCATCCAGAAGGGATTTACCAGGAACAGGCTAAAATTAAACAGATGTTGAGATTAATGCACGATGATGATTCGTGATCTTAAAATTGCTACCTTTTGAAACTCTTCACGAGTTAATAAGCCTTGACTGTTCCCTGTGAAAGAAAAAAAGGTAAATATAGTCATATTATAATATATATTTCCTCCATATTGCAAAGGTAATTTCACTTGCCTTCAGTTTCTTCCTTGTGTAAAACAGTGTCTTTGGAATCTGGTACGACATCAATCTGAAACGATTGTAAAATGAAAAAGCTAGTCTAAATCAAAGATCTCTTTCTTTTCTGCTCCCCCTGCCAGTCATGTTAGTAGCAATATAAGGTATAGATAGTGAATGTTCTTGCACCAAATAAATTTCATGCAAAGCGAGTTTGAAGAGAAATTCTTACCATAAAAGCGCTTGGTCCATATCTCGGACTACGACTCAAATATCGAGTTCGTTGAACAAATGCCGAACCAAGATTCAACTTTTGACCGGAATCTTGTAATAAAATCGACGAGGGTGAAGATTTGCCGTGTTCTGTAAGCAGCATCTTTTGTTCTGCGCTGTCTAAAATGTTGGCAGATAATTTGTTCATTTCGTAAATGCGCGAACAATGGCCGATTTGTTTTAACATTACAAACCTGACTCCTTGAGTTCGGTTTTCTTCATTTCAACATCATCCCGGGTATCTTCAATATTAGTTTCCTCATCTTCTCTACATGATGCGAGGCGATCTTTGACAAGATCTACAATCAATGTACGCTGTCTGTGCTCTTGCTAAGAAGTTCTGTTGTAGTTTCAAGGCGTTTTCTGGCTCCTTCTTTAATGAGTTCGGCCGATAAATCATCTGAAATACAACAATATCAATTTGACATTCCGCCAACGGAATGCCCAACCGAAACATTGAACAGGTTTGACCCATCGTTGACCTTACCAAAGAGTTGTTTTGGAATTAAACTTTCATAAATCTCAGTCTTTCCCACCGCTGGTCGTCACAAGATGTTTGAGTCACAAGATTTCTGTACTGAGCCTACGGTACCAGTGGGCTTTAAATCGCGGGTAAGAAGGTCAGATGCTTTGGTATCGAATTTTGTGTTTGGCACCTAGCTAGAATCATCTGCACGAGTTTTTCTATCAGTTGAAGAAGCCTGGAAATGACAAATACGTTCCTAAGAGCTTTCACTAGAAGAATATTAAAACTTGGTCGCTCTTGCAAATATATCTATTGAAAATTCAGCAAGCAATCCCCCTGGCAATAGAATGATATGTGGACTTACTTTCGTAATAAATGGCATGAATTGTTTTCTTAACAATAGCGGACAGTTGACAAACCAGGATGAAATGACATTATCAGCAAGGGCTACAGTGTATTGAGAGTATCTAAGGTGAAACATATCAGTTCGTTTATATTTTAATCATTTTGACAAAACCAATAATAAAAAGTTTCAGATGTTATCGCGTTGAGCCAACTTCGATGATTCTGTGTAAGGCAAACATATTCCAAAGACTTGTTTCAACTGGATCGCTGTGAAGTATTTGTAATAAGCACAAAGCTGTTACAATGCGATTTAAACGATTGAAAAGAATGTTACCAACTTTTCGCCGAATACGATTGTGTGTTTACACAACCTAGCTCTCTTTAGGGGGTACATTGATATTTTGTAACAGATTTCATAATTTACGTAACTTCAAGAAACATACCAGAGGGAAATTCTAGCAGTGGTATGGCAACTTGAGACGTTGGCGAAAGTTTAGTAAGCTTTTCCAGATATTGTGGGAGCAGTCTAAGGACAGAAAATTTAGTAATTATTACTTAAAAAATCATATATTTGTGAAGGAGTATCTCGCATCACAAGAGACGTTACGTTTAGGCTGGAGTTTATTGAAAAACGTTTCTGTAAATTCACTGAGCACATTATCAAGGCACGATTTCAAATATCTCCAAAGAAATAAACTTCTAAAACGCTGCAACTACTTAAATCAACTTCATTCTTACAAAGTGCTAATGGACATAAAAAACGTCTCAAATTCCAGACTATTTTAAGTAGCCATACCTTGCCATAACTGAAGGCATTTCTAACATACATACGGTGAGACAAGATACGCTTAACGTCGCGAAATGAGAAACCAAGTACGCATTAGACAACACTAGACGAAATATACAACAAAGTTTAAGCAAGAACAGACAACCGCTGAAAATAAAGTCCCGCAGATTCTTACCTGTTCATCTTGACCAATAAAAATTTGGTACGTACACAGCTCCGTTGTTACCTGCACGTGTTACAATAAAATATCCAATTAAATCATTAGTATGGTATGATATAATTATGGTAAATTGGTTATGGTATGGTGTGATATAATTATGGTATGATATGCATGGTTATGTATGGTATGATTTCGTTATGGTATGGTATGGTGTGATATTATTATGGTAAGATATGGTTATCGTATGGTATGATTTAGTTATGGTTAGTTATGGTATGATATGATTATATGATATGATTATATGATATGATTATATGATATGATTATATGATATGATTATATGATATGATATGGTATGGTTATGGTATGGTATGGTTTTGGTATATTTATGGTAAGATATTATGATATATGCAAAAAACTGATTGATAAGAACCGTACTGGAAAAATTCTAGCGTACAAATGAGGTCGGCGCATATCGTTAGGAACACGAAATAATCCAGGAAGAAAATCGTAATTTGAAACCTGAATGCAAAGTAAAATTTTTAGTTCATGATTTTGGTGTGAAAGTACACAACTTCACTTCCCTTCCCATTTTAGAGAAGACTGTAGATATTGAACGTAAATATTGCTTTCCAGAAAGTATCAAGTTTTTATCTTGCAGTGCCTCTGGAAAGTTCCTCAGAAGAACATCCAACACCTCCCATTCCAATTCCAAGAAAATGAAGAAAGTTGAACTTCAATCGAAACTTAATGCCAGATGATATATTATGATAGAAAAGTTTACCTGTTGTAAGCACACAAGAATAACATTCATCGCCTCGCTGTAAGGCAGTGAAACAATCCCGTTTGTCTTATCTTCTGCAGAACTAAAACAAAAATGAGAATGTATTACGCAAACAAGAAAAGGATTTTGGAAGCAGAATACCTGACATACGTGGCACTATCGTCATTAACCAACATTTTCTTTCAGAACAAACAAAATACGAAGTGAATTAAACTTTTCTACTTTGTCTTGCACAAGGCCTAGACGTTGTCTGCTCGCAGACTGAGGAAACATTGAAGAATCTTTAAGAAACACAATGTGAGACATCATAGAAAAATCGCGAGAAATAAAATTGAATTTGCCTTACCGAAAGCCGTATTTCCGATGCACTATACGTCCGATAGCCATTGTCATAATGAGTTTTTATGTGGTACACTAATATATTGAATATTCGTTCGGCTCGTTCTTGAGGTTTACGAAACAATTTCATCTGCAAAAATAGAATGAAATTACTGAAAGAGAAGCAAGTGTGGCATTAAATTACACTTATTTTTGTTCACGAAAATAACTTCATCACAATGAACGAATATGTGTGGACAATCTCTGCATGTCCTTCATTACCTTGAACAAGCGTACTAATCCTAATACAGCCTCCTTGATGTCTTTCTACGCTGTTTCATCCTGAGGCTGCAGCAACAAAGACAAATTACAGTGATTAGATGTAATTTTGTCTCTAGATGTTCCTACATATACCTTGCAGTCTCTATAATTACCTTACATGTTCTTTACATGACGGCTTAACGTATCGTTGAGAGGATCAACTGGACAGTGGCAATCTGGAATTGATAAATGAAATATATATCCTTTTACTTCACTGATGCGTTTGCATTCACGACCCCCGTGTAAAACGATCCAATTTGCGGATATATAGTTAGGTTCAGGTCAGGAAGCTTTCACTGATAAGAAAGAGTTTTATATGAAGTACAGTATCAGCTCATCACGAATGAAGAGGGAAATTGGAGTGGAGAAATGAAACCGTCTGAAAATGATTGTATTGAGTACCTTCTCGATTATATGCAAAACATCGCAAACTTTCGGTGAATCAGAGGATTCAATAACATCGACCAGAAGCTGGACAGCTCGGATCCGCACAGAAATATCCCGATCTTTGACAATGTGGTCTAAATGTGGCAACACTGAATTCTCAAGTATTTCTTCCTGTAAAAAACAAGGAGTTATAAAACTAGAAAAAGATTCATAATATCGCTAATGTCTAGAAAAATGGACTAAAATTTATTCAAAGTACTAAAATTTTATACCTCATATAGTGGAGATAACGTTCCTAATATGTTACAAAGCACATTTAGAGCTTTAATTCGGTTGGCCGTCCTCTCTTCACATCTAAAAAAAATTCCCATTAGGATAAGACTGAGGCTACATAGAAATACACACGAACTTAAACAAAAATCAACATACCAAAATATTACATTTTTACATAACAAAATATAAAGAAAAAAGAAGACCACACACTTGAAGTATTTCTCCACCAAATCTTTAATATTTTCAAACCAGTTTTCGCAGTAAGGATGAAGAGACTGGGAACGATGAGAAACCAGGAGAATAACTGAGGATTACTGCAAACAACGACATTTCATTTAGCTGCAAACAACGACATTTTATTTAGCTAAGTGGATTCCGTTAGATCTTCATATATTTTATTATTTTGTCCTCAAAGAAAGTCATAAAATTGTTAGCTAGATTCTCATCAGATTGGCACACAGGATATTGAGAATCAGGGGTATAATGTAGTAACTTTCCAACGGTTTTAAATAATTTCTTTTGGTCACTCCCATTATCTCTAACAATTTCAGAATAATAACGAGTACGACTTTCCTATAATAGCTCACTGACACGGCGACATTGCTGACTGTATTTTAGACGATCACAGGATTGTCTTGACTTACGCCATACCCGCTCGAGTTTCCTTCTGATACGTTTTTCGTTTTTAATTTGTTCAGTGTACCAAGGTGCAGCTGGACGAATAATTATCTCTCTGGAAATAAGTGGTGCATGATGATCCAGAATTTTGGGCAGCTCCGAGTTGTATTGGTTGACTTTCGCACTTATATCAGCCGTGTTCCCAGTGTTAATCGGAGATAGCCTAATTTCATTAAGGAACGAGTCCATATTGATTGCTTTAATTTTACGTGACTCCACGACCCTTCTCTGAAACAATGGTTTTTTAAAATTGAGTTCATATGTAACCGTGTAATGGTCAGATATAGATGGATCATGAACGTCAATAGATTGAACAATATTTTCCTCATGGCGAGACAAGATAAGGTCTAACGTGTGACCAGCAAAGTGTGTTGGTTGTGTACACGTTGTTCCAGATTAAAAGAATCAACAAGATTGAGAATTTTTTTGTTGTTAATTCCGACTTATCGTCTACATGGAGGTCGATATAATACGATTATATTTAGAATTTGAGATGACACATTGATTTGCATACCCATCACTTCGAAAGACTTAATGTGTGAGAACATTTTCGCCGAGTCCAGCTTGACTTTTAAAGTGTTGTTGTATAGTATACCAATGCCTCCCCCTACCTTGTTGTCTCGAGATATTGTTAAAGGAGTAGCCCTTCGGGGTGAAATTCCCAAAAGATATATGATCAAATTTGTCAGGGTGAAGCCAGGTTTCTGTAATCGCAAATAATCATCATTCTCAACCACATAGTCTTTGACTAAATTCGCTTTGTTCCGAATAGACCGTCAGTTGAGAAGACCAAAAGAACAAAGCTGAGTAACAGCTGTATCAGGAGTGTTGGCAATGCCTGATAAAGGAATATTGATGAGATTGATTCTCTTAATATAATTTCTGCCATATATATTTACAGGCTTTGGGACACGGTCCGTGATTCTAACAGGGATAGCTTCCTGATGATTTGCAGGATGATAGTGATTGTATAGTGTGGCGGTGGTGTTTGCGAAGTAGGTATTATAGCAAATATTCCTATAGGTCATATGGAACAACCAACCTTTCTGTAGATTCAACTGCCCAAGCATTGAACTAAGCTCCTCAGGATTATTAGCGGGTCGAAACGTGTTCATCAAACGTAACTGCTTTCGATGTTGAGACATCTCATCCGACTGATTATTATCAAAAGATTGAGGACCAGGATTAGGCGAAACATCCACACACATTGTTAGATCCTGCTTGAAGGCTTCGTACACAGGACTAGACTAACAAATCCATGTTTCGTTTCTTTAGCAATCGCAAATGAGACTTTGTATTTAGATTCAAAACCAACTCGTTGTATGTTGACCCGACATCGAAAAGCAATATCTCCACAAATACTCAAGGTTATGCCATCCGCAGCCAATCCATCCAAATCCGTGCAATTAGTACTCTTAAATGCCATATTAATTGGTCGAGATGTACGAAACTCGTTAGATGAAATAAATATCATAAAAAATATAGAGCTGCCGACCAACCGACATATTGGTCGTGAATTAAGCAGTACGAAAACACAATATTCATTTCCATACACCAAAAGATGGTGATTGATAACATCACGTTATCAGCTTTAGAGAATTTTTTAAAAACTTGTTTAACGAATCGGATAGAAGCAAACGGAACGAGAAGAAGAAGAAGTTGTGAAATCATTGTAAGTGTGTTTAGTTCTATTTAAACCCGACAACTTTACTTGTTCAGGGAAAGACATATTAGAGTTGTTTACTAGTAAAAGCTATGTACACACACCTTGGGGTGGTGGACAAAATATTGAATCATTGGTTATTTTTATTCTAGATCACTAGCTGCCTGTGAAGGAACATACAAAATTTTACTAGAATGCTACAAAAACAGCTGGATTGAAGGTTGTCAAACTGAAATGGTCTCCCAAGTGGCAAATCGATTGCTCGAATCCTACCATAACCGTGTTTCATTATAAATCTGTGAAAAGGATAAAGTAAATTAAATGAACATGGCCGTTCAGCACAAGTACTTGTAGTCGATTGGAGAAGACAATTGTCTCCCATGCGGTAAATCGATGGTTCGAATCCTACCATAACCGATTTTCATTATAAACTTCGTCAAAAGAAATACAGTAATTAAATAACCATGGCCATTCCCATAAGATCTTGTAGTCTAGTGGCTAATGCAATTGTCTCCAAGTGTTAAATCGATGGTTCGAATCCTGCCATGACCTTTTTTCATTATGAACTTCGTGAAAAGAATAAAGTAAACTAAATAACCATGGCCGTTCAGCACAAGACCTTGCAGACTAGTGGCTAAGACAACTGTCTCCTAAGTAGTAAATCGATGTTTCGAATCCTGCCAAAACCATTTTTTATGAACTTCATGAAAAGAATGAAGTAAACTAAATAACCATGGGCATCCAGCACAAGACCTTTTGGTCTAGTGGCGAAGACGATGGTCTCCCATGTGTTAAATCGATGGTTCGAATCCTACCATAACCGTTTTTTCATTATGATCTTCGTGAAAACGATAAAGTAGATCAAATAAACATAGCCGTTCCCCGAAGAACTTGTGGTCTAGTGGCCAAGACAATTTTCTCCAAAGTTTTAAATCGATGTTTGGAATCCTGCCAAAACTATTTTTTATTGTGAACTTCGTAAAAGGATAAAGTAAACTAAATAACCATGGCCATCCAGCAAAGATCTTGCAGTCTAGTGGCGAGGACAATGGTCTCAGAAGTGGTAAATCGATGGTTCGAATCCTACCATAAACCGTTTTTCATTATGAACTTCGTACAAAGGGTAAAGTAAACTAAATAACCATAGCCATCCAGCAAAGACCTTTGGTCTAGTGGCGAAGGCGATGGTCTCCCAACTGTTAAATCGATGGTTCGAATCCTACCATAATTTTTATTATGAATTCGTGAAAGCGATAAAGTAGATCAAATAAACATAGCCGTTCACGCAAAGAACTTGTGGTCTGGTGGCTAAGACAATTTTCTCCCAAGTGCATGTTAAATCGATGTTTCGAATCCTGCCAAAACTATTTTTTATTATGAACTTCGTGAAAGGATAAAGCAGACTAAATAACCAGGGTCATCCAGCACAAGACCTTGGTCTAGTGGCGAAGACGATGGTCTCCCAAGTGTTAAATCGATGGACGAATCCTACCATAACCGTTTTTCATTATGAACTTCGTGAAAAGGATAAAGTAAATTAAATAACCATAACCGTGCAGCACAAGACTTGTGGCCTAGTGGCGAAGACGATTTTCCCAAGTGTTAAATCGATTGTTCGAATCCTACCATAACCGTTTTTCATTATGAACTTCGTAAGAACGGTAAAATAGATCAAATAAACATAGCCGTTCACCCGAAGAACTTGTGGTCTTGTGGCAAAGACAATTTTCTCCCAAGTGTTAAATCGATGTTTCGAATCCCGCCAAAATTTTTTTATTATGAACTTCGTGAAAGGATAAAGTAGACTAAATAACCAGGGTCATCCAGCACAAGACCTTGCGGTCTAGTGGCGAAGACGATGGTCTCCAAGTGTTAAATCGATGGTTCGAATCCTACCATAACCGTTTTCATTATGAACTTCGTAAAAGGATAAAGTAAACTAAATAACCATGGCCATCCAGCACAAGATCTGCGTCTAGTGGCGAGGACAATGTCTCATAAGTGGTAAATCGATGGTTCGAATCCTACCATAACCGTTTTTCATTATGAACTTCGTAGAACGGTAAAATAGATAAATAACATAGCCGTTCACCCCAAGAACTTGTGGTCTTGTGGCAAAGACAATTTTCTCCCAAGTGTTAAATCGATGTTTCGAATCCCGCCAAAACTATTTTTATTATGAACTTCGTGAAAGGATAAAGTAGACTAAATAACCAGGGTCATCCAGCACAAGACCTTGCGGTCTAGTGGCGAAGACGATGGTCTCCCAAGTGTTAAATCGATGGTTCGAATCCTACCATAACCGTTTTCATTATGAACTTCGTAAAAGGATAAAGTAAACTAAATAACCATGGCCATCCAGCACAAGATCTTGCGTCTAGTGGCGAGGACAATGTCTCATAGTGGTAAATCGATGGTTCGAATCCTACCATAACCGTTTTTCATTATGAACTTCGTGAGAACGGTAAAATAGATCAAATAATCATAGCCGTTCACCCGAAGAACTTGTGGTCTTGTGGCAAAGACAATTTTCTCCCAAGTGTTAAATCGATGTTTCGAATCCCGCCAAAACTATTTTTTAGTATGAACTTCGTGAAAGGATAAAGTAGACTAAATAACCAGGGTCAACCAGCACAAGACCTTGTGGTCTAGTGGTGAAGACGATGGTCTCCCAAGTGTTAAATCGATGGGACGAATCCTACCATAACCGTTTTTCATTATGAACTTCGTGAAAAGGATAAAGTAAATTAAATAACCATAACCGTGCAGCACAAGACCTTGTGGCCTAGTGGCGAAGACAATGGTCTCCCAAGTGTTAAATCGATGTTTCGAATCCTGCAAAAACCATTTTTTTTTATTATGAACTTCGTAAAAGGAGAAAGTAAACTAAATAACCATGGCCATCCAGCACAAGACCTTGTAGTCGAGTGGCGAGGAGGATGGTCTCCCAAGTGGTAAATCGATGGTTCGAATCCTACCATAACTGTTTTTCATTATGAACTTCGTGAAAGGAATAAAGTAAATTAAATAACCATGGCTGTTCAGCACAAGATCTTGCATTCTAGTGGCTAAGTCAATGTCTCCCAAGTGTTAAATCGATGATTCGAATCCTACCATAACCTTTTTTCATTATGAACTTCGTGAAAAGGATAAAGCAAATTAAATAACCATAACCGCTCAGCAAAAGATCTTGCAGCCTACTGGCGAAGACAATCGTCTCCCAAGTAGTAAATCGATGGTTAGAATCCAGCGATGACTTTTTCATTATGAACTTCGTGAAAAGAATAAAGTAAATTAAATAACCATCGCCGTTCAGCACAAGACCTTGCAGTCTAATGGCTAATACAACTGTCTTTAAGTGGTAAATCGATGTTTCGAATCCTGCAAAACCATTTTTATTATGAACTTCGTAAAAGGGTAAAGTAAACTAAATTACCATGGCCGTAAGTACAGACCTTGTGGTCTAGTGGCGAAGACGATGGTCTCCCAAGTGTTAAATAAATGGCTCGAATCCTACCATAACCGTTTTCATTATGAACTTCGTGAAAAATATAAATAAATAAATTAAATAACCATAACCGTTCAGCACAAGACCTTGCAGTATAATGGTTAAGACAACTGTCTCTTAAGTGGTAAATCGATGTTTCGAATCCATGCTAAAACTATTTTTATTATGAACTTCGTGAAAGGATAAAGTAGACTAAATAACCAGGGTCATCCAGCACAAGATCTGGTGGTCTAGTGGCGAAAACAATGGTCTCCCAAGTGTTAAATCGATGGTTCGAACCCTACCTTAACCTTTTCTCATTATGAACTTCGTGAAAACGATAAAGTAGATCAAATAAACATAGCCGTTCCCCCGAAGAACTGGTGGTCTAGTGGCCAAGAAAATTTTCCCCCAAGTGTTAAATCGATGTTTCGGATCCTGCCAAAACCATTTTTTGTTATGAACTTCGTGAAAGGATAAAGTAAACTAAATAACCATGGTCATCCAGCACAAGACCTTGCAGTCTAGAGACGAAGATGATGGTCTCCCAAGTCTTAAATCGATGTTTCGAATCTATGCTAAAACTATTTTTATTATGAACTTCGTGAAAGGATAAAGTAGACTAAATAACCAGGGTCATCCAGCACAAGATCTTGCTGTCTAGTGGCGAAGACGATGGTCTCCCAAGTGGTAAATCGATGGTTCGAATCCTACCATAACCGTTTTTCATTATGAACTTCGTGGAAAGGGTAAAGTAAACTAAATAACCATGGCTATCCAGCACAAGATCTTGCGTCTAGTGGCGAGGACAATGGTCTTATAAGTGGCAAATCGATGGTTCGAATCCTACCATAACCGTTTTTCATTATGAACTTCGTAAGAACGGTAAAATAGATCAAATAAACATAGCCGTTCACCCGAAGAACTTGTGGTCTTGTGGCAAAGACAATTTTCTCCCAAGTGTTAAATCGATGTTTCGAATCCCGCCAAAACTATTTTTTATTATGAACTTCGTGAAAGGATAAAGTAGACTAAATAACCAGGGTCATCCAGCACAAGATCTGGTGGTCTAGTGGCGAAAACAATGGTCTCCCAAGTGTTAAATCGATGGTTCGAACCCTACCTTAACCTTTACTCATTATGAACTTCGTGAAAACGATAAAGTAGATCAAATAAACATAGCCGTTCCCCCGAAGAACTTGTGGTCTAGTGGCTAAGAAAATTTTCCCCCAAGTGTTAAATCGATGTTTCGGATCCTGCCAAAACCATTTTTTGTTATGAACTTCGTGAAAGGATAAAGTAAACTAAATAACCATGGTCATCCAGCACAAGACCTTGCAGTCTAGAGGCGAAGATGATGGTCTCCCAAGTCTTAAATCGATGGTTCGAATCCTACCATAACCGTTTTCATTATGAACTTCGTTAAAAGGATAAAGTAAATTAAATAGCCATAACCGTTCAGCCCAAGATCTTGCTGTCTAGTGGCGAGGGCGATGGTCTCCCAAGTGGTAAATCGATGGTTCGAATCCTACCATAACCGTTTTTCATTATGAACTTCGTGGAAAGGGTAAAGTAAACTAAATAACCATTTTCATCCAGCACAAGACCTTGCGGTCTAGAGGCGAAGACGATGGTCTCCCAAGTGTTAAATCGATGGTTCGAATCGTACCATAACCGTTTTCATTATGAACTTCGTAAAAGGATAAAGTAAACTAAATAACCATGGCCATCAAGCACAAGATCTTGCAGTCTAGTGGCGAGGACAATGGTCTCAGAAGTGGTAAATCGATGGTTCGAATCCTACCATAACCATTTTTTATTATGAGCTTCGTGAAAGGATAAAGTAAACTAAATAACCATGGTCATCCAGCGCAAGACCTTGCGGTCTAGAGGCAAAGACGATGGTCTCCCAAGTATTAAATCGATGGTTCGAATCCTACCTTAACCGTTTTCATTATGAACTTCGTTAAAAGGATAAAATAAATTAAATGACCATTACCGTTCAGCACAAGATCTTGCTGTCTAGTGGCGAGGGAGATGGTCTCCCAAGTGGTAAATCGATGGTTCGAATCCTACCATACCCCTTTTTTATTATGAACTTCGTTAAAACAGTAAAGTAGATCAAATAAACATAGCCGTTCACCCAAAGAACTTGTGGTCAAGTGGCTAAGGCAATTTTCTTCCAAGTGTTAAATCGATGTTTCGAATCCTGCCAAAACTATTTTTTATTATGAACTTCGTGAAAGGATAAAGTAGACTAAATAACCAGGGTCATTCAGCACAAGACCTTGTGGTCTTGTGGCAAAGGCAATTTTCTCCCAAGTGTTAAATCGATGTTTCGAATCCCGCCAAAACTATTTTTTATTATGAACTTCGTGAAAGGATAGAGTAGACTAAATAACCAGGGTCATCCAGCACAAGACCTTGCGGTCTAGTGGCGAAGACGATGGTCTCCCAAGTGTTAAATCGATGGTGCGAATCCTACCATAACCGTTTTTCATTATGAACTTCGTGAAAAGGATAAAGTAAATTAAATAACCATAACCGTTCAGCACAAGACCTTGTGGTCTAGTGGCGAAAACAATGGTCTCCGAAGTGTTAAATCGATGGTTCGAATCCTACCATAACCGTTTTTCATTATGAACTTTGTGAAAAGGATAAAGTAAATTAAATGACCATGGGCGTTCAGCTCCAGATCTTGTAGTCTATGTGATATATATATTGAATATTTAATTAGGCTGTAAGGTATAAATATGCATGCGTAATTAGCAGCGTTGTTGGCTTGCTGGATGATGCTGTAACATAGAATAAAACAGAGAATAAAACATTTTATGAAGACTAGATCAATCTGTATCAATCCGTATCAGAGACAAGGCATATACTACAATTGGGCTCACTGAGGAGAAAGTCAGGGCTGTGGTGAATGCTACGGAGCCGAAAACAGCCTCTGAAGTTCGGAGTTTTCTTGGTCTGGTAAATTTCTGTAGTCTGTTCATTCCAGATTTAGCTATAACGGCTGAACCCTGCGGAAGTTAACCAGGA